>NC_061089.1:11004581-11007201 GCF_015104395.2 Macrobrachium nipponense
ATGTTATTTCCATCTACTACTCGTTGGACATATCTGATTCTTAGGGCCTGAAGTTGTGCTACTGTTAGCATTCCTTCTGTTTCCTTCACAAGTTCTCCCCTCTGTAGCGAATGACATGTTTCATCGTTGGCCAGTTCTTTAGTGTGTCTCATGTACTATCCATGCATTGGTTTGTTGTGCCATTCCTCTGTGCTGATTTTTATTTTCCTGCCTCTGTATATTTCTGGGTCTTCATCTAATTTCATCAGTCCTTCTTCCCATGCACTCTTTAGCCACTCATTTTCACTCATTTTCAGATATTGCCCCAGTGCTCTGCTTTCGATATTATGTATAGTCTGCTGTATTTGCTCTTGCTTGTAGTGCTTTGCGGATTGCCATGCGTTTCCTAGTTTCCTGGTTTATGCTGTGGAGTTCGGCCTTCATCCACTCCACTACCCTTGCGGTGTATCTGACTACTGCTTCTGCCCAAGTGCTTATGGCTTTCATCATGTTTCTGGCGTCAAGTTTTGACTTGAGCATCACCTTAAGTATGCATATATTCATGTTCTTCATCTCTTGTTGTTTTCTATCCTTTCCTTCTATCATTCTCAGGTATTTGTATTTGTCTCATCTGTGTGTTTGATGCTAATCCCATCTGTCTGGTAGCTTTATCACATCAGTCCTTGTCAATTTGCCTTTTTGTATGTTGACTCAGGCACATTTTTCTATTCTAAACTCCATCCTGATGTCACCAGATATAATCTTTACAGTCTGGATAAGGGTATCTATTTCCTTGACGCTCTTACCATACAGCTTGATGTCATCCATGAACAACAGATGGTTAATTCTGTCGCCTCCCTTCTTGAGTTGGTACCCAGCATCTACCTTCTGCAGTACTTTTGTCATGGGAATCATAGCTAATATGAAGGGAAGTGGGGACAGTGAAGTGAGTCGCCTTGAAAGATCCCTCTCCTGATGTTAACCTCTTCAAGTCTTATCCCAGAGCTTGTAAGTACTGTATTCCAGTTGCACATTGTATTTTTCAGGAAGCTGGTGGTTTTTTCCTCTGCTCCATATATTTTCAGGCATTCTATTAGCCATGTGCACGGTACCATGTTGAAGGCTTTCTTGTAGTCAATCCATGCCTTGCTTAGGTTGGTTCTCCTTCTTTTACTATTCTTCACTACCATTTTAGCTATCAGGAGCTGGTCTTTTGTGCCCCTACACTTCCTTCTGCAGCCTTTCTGTTGGTGGGGGATGGTGTTTATATCCTCTAGGTAATTATATAGCCTTTCACTGAAGATATTTGTAAGTAACTTCCATATTACTGGTAGGCAGGTGATAGGCTTGTAGTTACTTGCTATATTTCTCTTGTTCTTGTGTTTCGGTACTAAGGATGTTCGCCCTGTGGTCATCCACTTGGGCACATGATGATTTGTGATACAATGCTGGAGTTGTTCTGCTATTAGTTGGTGTAGGGCCTTGAGGTTTTTGAGCCAGTATGCATGGACTTCATTAGGATCTACTGCTTTCCAGTTGGGCATCTTCTTTAGTTGGTGTCTCTTAATTGTTTCTCTCGTGATCTCGGTGAATCTTTCTTTTACTCTCTCCATTCCTCCTGCCTTGACTTCCTGGAGCAATGTTGCATGTGTGTTGTGTGACACTGGATTGCTCCATATGTTTTCCTGGTGTGGTTGTCTTCCTCCTCTTAGTTGACTCTAAAGTAATTTCTGGTTTGTTCCAAAAAGTTTGTTCTGTTGGTGTTCACATACTGTTGGATCATTTGCAGTTTTGCTTTGAGCCTCTCTTTTATATCTTCTACTGTTGTTTAGTCCTTCCCCTGTGCTTTATATATTTTGTTCAGTTCCTCTCTTGTTTTCTTGCATCTAAGCTTCTTTTCTGCCATCTCTTTCAGTTTACTCAAGTCAGATCTTATCGCCATGATTTGTTTTTCCAGGTGCCTTTTCCAAGGCAGTCGCTATTTTAGTTTCTGTTTGGTTTATTGTGATGGTGGTGTTGGTGTTTGTGTCCCCTACTACTAGTCCTACTCTTGCATATGCCAGGTTATTTGTTTCTGTAATACTTGTGGTGTGCATTAGTTTCATTATTTCACTAACTTCACTCGTTTTCTCCCTTAGGTTCTTTTTGTTTTATGCTTTCATGGAGGGGATGCTTGTTCTTTCTGTATCTAGCTTCATCCATTGTCTGAACTTTTCCACCCATTCCGAGCTCTGTTACATCTTCGGTGTTTCCTCGTGTGCCGTTGTTTGGTAGCTCATCATTCCTGCCACCTTCTGAGGTATCGTCTCTTAGTTCGTCTTCTTTTCCTTCATTGCTGGATGTTATTTCTCTTTCCAGTTCCTCTCTTTCTGTTGTGGGGAGCCAGTTTTTTTCTTTATGTTCTTAGTTGATCTGCCAGCCTCCGTTTTGTTTGAAGGGTGCTATTTCTCTCATCCTAGATGTTGGCCAATTTTCTTCTGTATCCTCTTTCTGTCGGGCTGCTTCTGATGCAGCATTTCGATATTTCATTATTTTCTTCTCTTGTCCATTTTTTTCTTCTGGCTTTCCTCTGTAGCTCCAGTCTCTTTTTGCTGGTTACTGTTGCTGTGGTGATCAGTTGCTGGATGACGACCTCCAAGTA
>NC_061089.1:11010201-11020201 GCF_015104395.2 Macrobrachium nipponense
CTTTCACTGCCTCATGGCCGCATGCTTCCCCTTGTGTGATCGTCCCAGACGAATGAAGTCATTGCATACCTCAGTGAAACATTAAAAGTTCCTTTTCCCCAGTGTTAGAGAACGAAATACTAATAGTAACTGATAAAAAGAAATCTTTTTCTTTTATCTTGTCTAATCCTGGGATTCTTTTTCCAGATTCCCTGAGCCACGTGTCACGTCTCTCTGCCCGCAAGTGTTGCATTACCCAAGTTTATGAGACTAGCTTCACAAATCCCATTTTAGCCAGCTATCCATTTGTGAGAGATTGTAAGTCCCAACGTGTGGACGCTGCATTCACTTTTCTCCAGGCCAGTACGGGCCTCTTTGTAAATAAATAGCTGTAAAGTATTTAGCTGAGTCTCTGGCGACCTACCTTTTCCTCTAAAGAAATATTCACTAATAATCAGTTTTACGGTAAGTTCCATTAATTTCCTCTTGTCCTCCCTCAATTATTTCCGTTTACGTATATAGCCTCTCTCAAGGCCGGGCTAATACGTAAAATTGGCGACCTCGCCGAGGATTTGAACCTAGCTTGCTTAAAAAAAGCTTGTAAATCGCGTTATCCTTGTAAAACGAATGTAAATGTTTTTCAAAGCGCAAAACAATGCACACTTGCAGGGAAAGACACACTGGCTCACGGTAAGGTATTCCATTCATTAATATGATTATTCTATAACCAATGTTAGCTTAAGGTACGTTTAAGTATTTTTTGTCGAAGTGTTTAAACAAGTGTGAAGTGAGAAATGTTATTATATTGTAACGGCGAAAGCGCCAGAGCTTTAATTTTAGCGGCGAGCAAACAATTTGCCCCGCGAATTTTCTGTTACTTTGTGCTGTCCTCGTCAGACGAGACAGAGCACATGTGTAGAATAGATGCCAGAAAGAACCCTTTGCCAGGGTTTATTGCTGTATTAGAAAGCCTAGCTAGTTAGGAGTGTTGTACTAATAGTTACGGCAAAAGAAGTGTACAATTCTTTTGTCTGTGATATGTTAGGGAATTCATTTTTAACTTAGTTTTCATTCCAAGTGTTGGTAACCGCTTAGCTCTCAGCTTAATTCAGCTTTGCGCACTCGCACTCTCATGCCTGCCAGCCAGCCTTCGTTTCACTCACAGCGGCAGCCATGTTTGTTATCTCTTTAAGCATTACCTAAACAATTTAAGCAAAGTAACGTAAGTCTCAAAGTTTTAACGTAAGTAATATCAATCTCGGTACTAGTATCTATCGTTCTGCCAGAGAAATTAACGTAATTCGCCTTGAATAAGAAATTAGAATTTTGTGTTGTAAATTGCTTTCGCATTTACAGAGAATCAGCTGATTCGCCATCACTGCTAGCACACCGTGCTGCTAGCCCGCGCTACCCAACTCGCCTCACGTGTTTCACCTCGCATCGCTCACTCGCTCGCTGAGCGAAAGTTTCATTTCACTTCGTACTTAAACGTAACCTCATTCACAAATGTTTTTGCTAACATTTTCATTTTTTTTTAAAAATCCTTACCGTGGGTCATTTCACTGTTCACAGGGACCTAGTAATCTAACATAAAGTTAACGTAAATCTTAAAAGTAGAGTAAATTACAAGAATTGTTAACGTAAAACGCGTCTTTGTGAAATTCATATTGAAACGCAAATCATTTCATAAGCGCAAGCCGCTACTATTAACGTAAAAATCGTTCACTGCGAGTGCGTTATCATTTTCATAAAACGTTATCAAAAGCAATTCTTTCATTAAACGTTAACGTAAGTAGATAATTAACTGCAAGTTGCGTCATATTAAACTAACATTAGTAGTTCAATTCAATATAAGGGAGTTCATTCATATATCATTTTTCACCCTCTCCGAGAGAGAGAGAGAGAGAACCAGAACCCAGTATTCACGAAGCCAAGAGTACTACATCTTACCATTAATTATAGCGTGCAGAATTAACATTATTTTAGTCTCTTGTGTCTTCCATTTACACCGAGCGTGATACGTACGCGCCTGTGTCCATTGCAGTGTTTGCAAGCATTTAGTTTATTTCATTTACCGGAGTTACTTCAGCGAGGGAACCGAGCATTTCTAAAATTTCCATTACCTGTCGTTGCCCGAGTGGTCTTTTCATTTTCTTTATCACAAAAGACTTGCGTATACCGCAAGCACAACCCGCACAGTGTGCCACGCAAATTCATTACTTCCAGACAGGGAAGTCGTTACCAGTTTAGGACTGGCCACCACTAGTGCACGTCAGGTCTTACCATTTTACAGTGCCACTAATTCTTGACACTGTCCATCGACTGGCTGCTGAAGTACTCCCACCTTTTACTTTCTCTCCTCCACCATTACACTCTGCCATGAGCAGTGCCATTTCACTTCAGTATATTTAAGTATACTGCATGTAGTGTCCGGGACACGCCAGCACGATACCAGTGCTCCAAGGAACACCTCCTCATAAGTGCCATTGCACCTGTACAGGCCGTACAGGTAGCCATTAAACCTGCGTGTCCGTCCTTATGGAACGCCCAAGTGTGTCCGTGTCCAAGGGTCAGTGATCCTTCGGAACACTCAACCAGGGAACGCCTCCCAAAGTGCTGCAACCAGCCCTAAGTGCTGTCAAACCTGCGTGTCCCTCCTTACGGAATGCCCAATCCATTAGTGTTTCCGCTATCCCGGATCACCCAATCAAGGGAACGCCTCCCGAAGTGCCGCAATACCAGCACTACTAGTGCTGTCCAAAAGGAACGCCTCCTGAAGTGCCATCGCATCTGTACAGACGTACAGGTAGCCCTATACCTGCGTGTCCGTCCTACGGAACGCCCATTCATTAGAGTATCCACCATTTTGGATCACTCAACCAAGGAACGCCTCCGAAAGTGCCGTGCACCTGTATTGGACCTACAGGTAGCCACCCATTCAAACGTCTCCCAAGTTGGGAACGCCCGTAAGTGTGACATACGCCGCACACTTCATTCGATTTTTTTCCACCCCCTCATCAGAAGGTGCCATTCACAAAGTGCCACAGAGCACCCAGTCTTTTCAGACTTTTCATTACCATGTCGCAGAACACATTTCCAAGTGAGTGCCACTTTACCCAGTAGGCACTC
Organism: Macrobrachium nipponense; assembly: GCF_015104395.2. Lineage (NCBI taxonomy): Eukaryota > Metazoa > Arthropoda > Malacostraca > Decapoda > Palaemonidae > Macrobrachium > Macrobrachium nipponense. The sequence continues at coordinate 11,013,310 of NC_061089.1, forward strand.
CCATTCCATCCATTACCCTTCCTGGCCATTATTTTAAACTTTATCAGAGCCTCCACTGCAGCCTAAAGAAATGGCTTCTGCTGCCCAACCACATATATCCATGGAGCTGGAGAGGCTCCAGGCACTCATGGCTCTGGGCACGAACGCCGGTTTACACTGGGCAGGAACTCACCCAGTTGGTGAAGGGGGAGACGGACGATCTGCTCCTGCAAGAGAGAGCCGCCAAGAAGAAGAGAGGAAGAAAAAAAGAAGCAGAAAGGAAGGCACGTGAAGAAGAGAGAAAGCATGAGCTAGCTCTCATAGATGACCGCGAATTCTCTCTGCTAGTTTCTAAGGCCCCAGACCATGAGCTGGACTCTCGTTAATAAAGGGTGGTTGCGGAGGTTCTGCACTACTTCTTGTTGTGCGTGGGCATGCTGTGGATTCCGACCTTAGTGCCCAAGTCAATCTCTACCTTGGGATGAGAGCTTCCAGGGTGAACTTCTCCAAGGCTACCATATAGCCCTGCCTGATGAACAGTCTCCTACGGCCTATCAGTGGGGCTACACAAGTCCATGGCCGACACCGAAGACCCAGGTCTCCCTTATTTCAAGAAAGGCATTGCCTAGGGGTGCCAAAATCCAGAGGGACGAAGAAATTCAGTTTGAATGGATTGACGGTAACCTCTATTCTGTTCCTTCAGTCCTTCTGAATGTTGAAATGCCCTTTCTGGACCAGGAGACCAGGGAAACCACATTGTGCCGCCTGGGCATTAGTTGACCCGATTTTCAATGATTGTTTTATCAGGTGATATTGGGCCGAGATCCTTACTTAAGCCGTATCTCCCCTGGACGCAGCTCCCACTACCAGATGACCACCGGATCCTGCAGCATGCCTCATAATCAATCATCAGTTTTAGATTCAGAGGCTAGTGCCTTCCGATGTCCCCCGACATCCCTTCTATTTGCGAACCTGGCCCTGACCCAGTTTCAGAGCCCGAAGTTTCTTCCGCATCATCTCAGCCTCTTACCATTTTACTGCCTACCTCATCCACTTTGGAAGAAGTAAGCCCACCAGTTAACCCCGGACTTGTTTCCAAAGGGTGATTCAACGGAGGATTCCTTAACCTCCCTACCTCAAATCACTGCCAGAGAGGACTTTTCACCTGTGCCAGAGCACACACCTACCAGCCTTGGTGACTCCACAGATTCGCAACCTGTGGGAGCATCTCGGCCTAAACCGTCCAGTGCCATGGAAGAGGTTCTGGAACAAGTTCTGCCGAGACTTGTGGCCGCCAGGGTCACATGTCTGCCAACTATGGAGGTGCGCTAATCACAATATTCCTGCCATCGCAATGGCTGTTACTAATCCTTCCTTACTAGGACCCCCAGCTAAGGGCCCTATAAACCGTCGCACCCCATCGCCAAAGGCCACTTATCAGCCAAGCCACGTCAGAGCCTACGACGACTCTGGCGCTCAAATCTCCCTGATAACGGGAAGACGAATCCCCCGAGGGGCTAACATCGATAGACGTCAATTAATCACCATTGAAGGTATCAACCAATATCAAGCTGATCCTTCCGACCGTCCAATTGAGGGTCACCAGAACCTAATTTCTCCAAGTATGTACTCTTGCAGTTGCAAGCTACATTCCAGGAGGTTACGACCTCCTCCTAGGGCAAGACATGAAGTCTCCCTCGCATTCCAAAAAGCCTAGGGGTCCTCCCAACCCCACAACAAATCACTCCAAAGCAAGGAGTCATCGAAATTCTACTTCCTCCAGGAAATACGTCCACCAACAGTCTCCCCCTTTACCAAGGAGGGAGATTGACCATTCACAGTTCCGTTGCAAAACCTGCAACGTACTAGGGCACTCCACAAATTGGCCTAGGTGCCCTAGCAAACTACCAGCAGCGGACACTGTCCATTTTCCACAAGGCTTAGCCTTCCACAAGAGACAGGAACCTCTGTCTCCCATTTTCAAGGGCACGCTGAGAGGTATTGCACCTCCGGTACCCGCCACAGGTCCAGTCGACCTCAACACTCTGCCAGTGCCACTTGGCAGCACTGAGCAGTGCCAAGCTCCGTCCAGCCTGGACGTGAGCCACCACCGAACTTGACCTCTGCGCCTGGCCCCGAGCTAGCGCCGACGCCTAACCTAATCAAGGGTCCTCCTACAGGAGATCCTCCAACAGGCATGGAGCTTACCGCAGCCCATGGCCAATCCAAAGTCCATGAGTCTTCTTCAACCCTCACCACTGCCCGACCAGGAGCAGCCTGGAGTTTTCCCTTATGACGGTTGTCGCAGCAGCCGAAGTGAGGGCTCCCCTGCAGTAGGTTCCACCTCTATGACGGTTGCTGCAGATACCGAAGTAGGGTGCTCTCCTGAAATCCCTCAGGCTACCAGCTGCCTCTGTTCCTGCCGGCGTTTCTGGCCTTTACCCCAGAGTCGGTGCCTCCGTCTACGCCTAGGACTGGTATAGCCAGGTCCTGGAGGAATAAGAAGAAGAAGAAGGGACGTAGCAAATCATTAACACACTAACCAAAGAGCCACATGCTCTCCTTGACACCTGTGCCCGAGGTACAGTGTCGCATTCAATTGCAGAGTGATCCTGGCACCTACCCAGAGAAGGTAGCCAGCCTGATCTCTGCCAGTAGAACTAACCCTCTAACCCCTAGCCATTGTAATACTAACCCTCACTTAACCCTCTAACGCCGAAGCGGTAAAAAAAAATTAAAAAAAATTTCGCTCCCGTGAGCGCGGAAGCGGAAAAAATATTTTTTTTCAAAAAATCACAGCGTGCTTAGTTTTCAAGATTAAGAGTTCATTTTAGGCTCCTTTTTATCATTGGCTGAAGTTTAGTATGCAATCATCAGAAATGAAAAAAATTATCATTATCATCTATAAATAATGCGATATATGATAGCTGCAAAAAACGAAATTTCATATATAATTATATTCAAATTGCGCTGTGTGCAAAACGGTTAAAGGTAACAAGTTACTTTTTTTTTTTGTAATGTACACTAAATTGCAATCATTTTGGTATATACACATTGTAAAACGATAAAAGTAACACAGAGAAAAATATTTATCACAAAATAATGCATGAATTCGTAAAACACACGGACGTAAACAGATATTTTTTTCAAAAAATTCACCATATATCTAAATATTGTCCTAGAGACTTTCAATTTCTTTCAAAATAAAGACAAATGATTGAATATTACTATACTGTAAGAGTATTAGCTTACAATTGCAGTTTTCGACCATATCTGACGAGTTAAAGTTGACCGAATGTCGAATATTTTATATATATATTTTTTATATGCAATTATTTCGGAAATAAGAAAAGCTACAACCTTAAAATATTTTTTGTTTTATTCTACATGAAATTGCGCACATTTTCATATATAAAACTCTATGAAATGCCAATATGAAACGGAGCAAATATTCCGAGAATGGTACGTACGCATTCGGAGATTTGTGGCGGAGAATCCGCGCGCGGAGGGAAGGAAAGAATTTTTTTTTTAAATTCACCATAAATATATAATTTTTGCTTTGCTAGAGACTTCGAATTTGTTTCAAGATGAAGATAAATGACTGAATATTACTAGACTGTAAGAGTTTTAGCTTACAATTGCATTTTTCGACCATTTCGGTAGAGTCAGAGTTGACCGAACGTGGTTGTATTTATCGTGATTTATATGCAAATATTTCAAAAATGAGAAAAAGCTACAACCTTCATTATTTATTGTTGTATTCTACATGAAATTGCGCACATTTTCATTATATAAAACTTTATGTAACGGCTAATTTAAAATGGTTTGCAAACATTACCACAATCGCACGTATGATTTTTTCGGAAGAGTACCGCGCGACGTAAAGAAAATGTTATTTTTTTCATAAATTCACCATAAATCGAAATATTGTGCTAGAGACTTCCAATTTGTTGCAAAATGAAGGTAAATGCTTGAATATTACTATAATAATAAGCGTTTTAGCTTACAATTGCGTTTTTCGACATTTCGGTAGAGTCAAAGTTGACCGAAGGTTGAAATTTTGGCAATTATCGTTATTATATGAAAATATCTCAAAACTGATAAAAGCTACAACCATGGGTTGTTTTTAGTTGCATTGTGCATGAAATTGCGCACATTTCCATATATAAAACTTTATTTTATAACGGCTAATTTTAAAATGGTGCAAACATTACCACAATCGCATGTATGATTTTTTCGGAAGAGTTACCGCGCGGACGTAAGGAAAAAGTTTTTTTATAAATTCACCATAAATCGGAATATTGTGCTAGAGACTTCCAATTAGTTGCAAAATTAAGGTAAATGATTGAATATTACTAAAATATAAGAGTTTTAGCTTACAATTGCGTTTTTCGACCATTTCGGTAGAGTCAAAAGTTGACCGAAGGTTGAAATTTTGGCAATTATCGTTATTTATATGAAAATATCTCAAAACTGATAAAAGCTACAATCATGAGTATTTTATTGATGTTTTTACATAAAAATGCGCACATTTTCATATATAATACTTCATGTAACGGCTAATTTACAATGGTACAAAAATTATGTCAAAGTGACGAAAATAATTTCCGAGATGTGTCACAGATACTTTTTCGTTCGATAAAATAAAGAAATTCGCGCTTGCGCGCCTGCGTAACGATTGTAAACAAAACAAACACCTTGATCCATGAACTCCTAGCACCCCCCAAGTTTTAGGCTGGTAGGCCTATAAGTATTTTTCCGCGAAATTTAAAAAAAAACTTTTGTATGTCGGCGTAAAATACGTCCAGTCGGCACCCGAGAGACAAAAAATGTCGACGTAAAATACGTCCAGTCGGCGTTTAAGGGTTAAATATAATTACCTCATTGCATTTCCATCCTGGTCAACTAACCACTCATCATCCCCACGCATCATTACCTCTCATCATGTATTTTAACAATTCCGTCGCTGAACCACTGCGGTGCGTACCACACTCTGGAATTATTGCGTCTTCATTTAACTATAATGAGTAGGTTAGGCTAATGATTTAGTACAGGGCATTAGGTTAGTAGCAAGTAGAATTTTCTAGTAACCTTATCTAGGGGTAGAGTAGACTGTCGTCACAGACAACCCGTAGTTATTACTTAGGCTAGACTACATTACTACATTAAGTTAGTACACTTAGCATCTCCACCTATAAGTTAGGTAGGCACTGTAGTTAGCTGTATCGCTGCTCAAAAAACTTCAAGTTGGAGTAGGAGAACTGGGTAGTCGAGACGATCAATTTAGTTTAAGCCAAGACTTCACGCCCGAAAGGGAGTGAATGCCTTCTTAACAGGGGGAGCTGCTACATTTATAGATCGTTTCGTCTACCCCGAAATTAATTAATTAGTTTGATTTGGAAAATGGCAGCCATTTCCTCCAAATATCAGCTGATTTTTAGGAAACGCGGGAATCAAAACCCGCCAGCCAGAGGTAGAGGGTTCCCCAGTTGGGGGAATATAGTCTTTTGTCAGCTTTAGGGACGTATCTCGAAGGGAAGGATGTAGGCAGATTGGTACTTCTTAGACCTATATCTTAAGCTCCTTTTCCTGTGACCCCTCTGCTGGCTGTATGCTCTGGGTTTCCAAGGATTCTTTGCCTTGCTCGTGGGGGGTTAAGCTGACTTCCAACACCCAAGCAAAACACCTGGATTCTCCCCCAGTCGACTGCAAGATGCGACCTCGGACGATCGACCCAGGCCTAGGACAAAGCCAGGCCATGGTTTTCTACAAAGGTCCACACTGAACACGACATCCAGGTACGTTTTGTGAAACAGCAGATTGCCAGTCTCTCCCCATCCTATTATCTATTTGATCCTCGTTTTCCCAATTCAATTTCCAACCCAAAAAGAACTCATCTTTTGTTCCCTTTCACTGCCTCATGGCCCGCATGCTTTCCCCTTGTGTGATCGTCCCCAGACGAATGAAGTCATTGCATACCTCAGTGAAACATTAAAAGTTCCTTTTCCCCAGTGTTAGAGAACGAAATACTAATAGTAACTGATAAAAAGAAATCCTTTTTCTTTTATCTTGTCTAATCTGGGATTCTTTTCCAGATTCCCTGAGCGTGTCACGTCTCTCTGCCCGCAAGTGTTGCATTACCCAAGTTTATGAGGAATAGCTTTCATCAAATCACATTTTAGCCAGCTATCCATTTGTGAGATTATAAGTCCCAACGTGTGGACGCTGCATTCACTTTTCTCCAGGCCAGTACGGGCCTCTTTGTAAATAAATAGCTGTAAAGTATTTAGCTGAGTCTCTGGCGACCTACCTTTTCCTCTAAAGAAATATTCACTAATAATCAGTTTTTACGGTAAGTTCCATTAATTTCCTCTTGTCCTCCCTCAATTATTTCCGTTTACGTATATAGCCTCTCTCAAGGCCGGGCTAATACGTAAAAATATAGATATATATGCGTGTGAATGTGGGTGTGTGTGTATTTAAAATTCTAATTCATTTATCAAATTTACGAGCGCAATTTAAAGAAAAAAGCAGGACCTTACAATCAAATTTCCAGCTCCATCCGCAACGACGGAAGCTCTATTGAGTTTATTGTATCCCGACCGTTTTCCGGTAACATGGCAGTTGCTAAACCATTATCCTCCGACACAACAAGGACTTCCTTGCATGTTTCAAGGATCATTGTACCATACATCTTGGCTGGCGACGCCATTAACGGTTAATGCCTCACTCATACTGAATAGGAAGCATAAGGAAAGGATTATCTTAATGGACAAATGAATGAAAATATTGGATTCTGTTTTGATAAGAAGCATTTGGCAATGAAAGGACACACCAAATCAATCACTATCCCTAAAATATGTAAATTGGAACCTCAAGAAATCATATATATATATATATATATATATATATA
>NC_061089.1:11025201-11035201 GCF_015104395.2 Macrobrachium nipponense
ATTAATTTGATCTTTATAGAATGAGCATTTTTAAACTATTCTGTAGAGCAGTAATAATTCAGTACTCTTACTAAGTTTTTATAATCCCTTGTCACGAAAACTTATATCTATGACTATTAAGAAGTGTGTTTCAGAAACACAGTCTAGATTATCCTGGAAATATTGCCTAGCTTAACCTACAACTGGAAAGTATACGCGTATAATAATCGTATTACATTACAAGACGAGCTCAAAAAAAAAGGAAGTCATCGAAACTCTTTCCCTCTCCGATAGCAGATGCTGAGAGAGACGGGGTCATCAATAATGAGGTCATGGATACTTCGCAAGAGGGAAAGAGGGAAGAAAAGAGGATGAGCTATCTAAGAAATAAACATATGTTGAAACTTGGCTGATTACTAGCACAGCATTATTTGATATCATCACTTTCTCATGATCTTAAATGGAAAAACAAAACCCTGCATATGTATTTAGCAACGTAAAAGCAATTTCGGGAACAACCGAAGATCCACCAAATTCGCCAGTTTTGGGGACTCAACGAGCAGTATGACTAACGACCAATATGCTAGCCTCTACTGTGCCACGACGTTCACAGAGAATTGCTAATAGACTATTGAGCAATTCTGGGGTTACCTGAAAGAATTACAAGCCTTTTTTCAATTTTTCAAAGATTTTCTCCGAAATGCATTATTATTTTGGCGTTTATTCTGGCAGAAGAGGCCAACAGATCAAATTGGTAAGAGCTTCCTGTATATAGCAATATACTACATACATACTACTGCAGACTTTATTTTTCCACTTACGCAGTATAATACGGAAAATGTAACAGCTCTCACTCAAAAAAGAAAAGGGATATAAAAAGAAGAGAGATTAAAAGTTATTTTAACAGGATAAAAAGTGAAATGAATCATGACAAAAATCATATAAGAGATGCAAGGAAGAAGCAGCAGACTTCCCACATAAATATGTAAGTTTACACTACTATGCCGTGCAGCAATAATTTATGTACTTGGATGAAAGCTCACGTAGGATGTTATGCTAAAGGTAGCAGCTCTCCAAAAAGAAAAATGAGATGGAGAAGTAAAAGCAAAACAAGAATATAGAATAAAAGATAATTTAATAATGCTAAACATGAAAAATGAAAACTATTTTTAGCACGAAAATCAATATCCAGAGCTGCAAGGAACCTGCAGACTTCATAAAAATGCTGTAATTCACGCTGGGAACTTAAAATGCAATGAAGAAAAGGCGGCAAAATTCTTCGAAACGTCTGTTGGAATCCGCAAAAGATCTCAAGAAAGTGTTGATGGAAATGTTGCCTGGTATCGGAAGACAGAAACAAAGAAACTCGATAAACGGGGGAAAGAAACTCCGTAATACTCGAGTCTTAGACGGATTTAACTGCAACTCAAATATTATATAAAAATATTTTATATTTTCTAAACAAAGACGTTATTAATCCTATTAATGTATTTATGTGGAAGAATTAACATCAAAGTGTAAAAATGATACGATGAAATTTTACGTCGGTTGAAGTAATAGTATTTTTGCTCTTAATAATAATGATCATAATAAAAATTCTGAATATGAAGAGGAAAGAAAAATGTGCACACACACATACGCACACACACACACACACACACACACATACATATATATATATATGTGTGTGTGTGTGTGTGTTACATAGGTGACTACAGAGATGACAGGTAGCCAGGCCCAACAATGCCAGCCTCTCTAGTGACACCATCGCCACCACCTCCATACGTCTGCACCCATTCACGCCCTCCAGCTAAGAAATTTGGTTCTTCAGGGCGGAGATAATCTTCCGATCGAAGAAATTTACCTCCTCAACACGCAAAGTAGATGCCGTTCTCAAATTCCTGCCAGACGACGTTTGTTTTTTTTGAGAAAATCACAGGATGGCTCGCAGAACTTCAGACCCCTGTCACCTACGAATTACTGAAAGACAGCATAAATCAATTTTATTTTTCAGCATGCCACCTGCCCTAAGAGAAAAAAAACCGATAGGAGAAAAGCGGCCATCCCATGTCTACAAACAGTTGCGAAGGCTTATAACGCCTACTCGCCATAGACGGCCAACCTGAGCCAACCCTAGACCTTGTGAGAGGCGTCCTCCTCACAAAACTGCCCCAGCAAACATTGGCAGCCATGCCCAGTGCCTCCACCATGCCTACCGAAGAATTCTTCGAATTGATCGACGCAGTAAATTTGGCAGACAAAACAGCAGAGAGCACCTAGCCACCAACGGCAGCAGCACACCGGTCCCAGCAGTAACCGACATGGAATCTTACAGAGCCCAGAAAGCACTGGCCACCCCCCAACCCCCCGCCACAGCCACAAACGTAATTACCCCAAGCAATTTTCATCAAGGGGAAGGTCAGACAAAAGAAAGACGAACAGAAGGAATGTGCTATTTCCATTGGAGTTTTGGGAAGAAGGCACAAATGTGACAAAGGCTGTCCGTTTAAAAAAACGTGCAAGAGGGTTGTAGAATAAACCTCAGCAGTGAGTAGGACTGGTGTGGCTTGCAAGAGAAGCTGTGCCTGCTTACTGCTATCTTTCTTTCAGTATTATGGAAGCAAGAGCTACACATATTTCTTTGTTAGGGCCGAAAGGTCAAACAGTGAATTCCTCGTCGACACCACCAGGGCATACAAATCGACTGTAACAATTAAACCCCAGCCAACCCCAACCGCCAACTCCCCCATGTATCCATGTCCAGGAATCTGGATATGAATGTGTCATTCAAACGGGAAAGACTACAGTAGGACCTTCATCACGGAGCAGACTTCCTAAAAGCAAAAAAATTTGCTAGTGGGCGTAGCATCAACACAACTGATCCTGAAAACAACTCCTATATCATCGCATTTCATCAATAGGAGTGCAACAACCCACCACCACACAGAGACGACAGACAAGCCCCATCACAAGCAGCTACCCCACTCCGGAAGGAAATATGCTAAGCAAACCTCAACCAGCATCTTAAGGACGTCAAAAGGGTACTGCAAATGCTTAAAGAAAACGGACTCGAATTAAGTGATTTCTTAATGGGGAATTCTTGGAATATCAAAGAAGATCAGACAGTACTAAACCCGTACCAGGGGAAGCAAAAGCAATCACCGACTTTCCAAAGCCAGCAATACTTAAAGCAGTACAAGAAATTTCAGGATTAATTGACTATTTTCACGAGTTTATCCTAAATATTGCTAATATCATGATCCAATCTAACCAATATTGGCCTATAAGGAAAACCTAAAAAAATTTATTAAGTCGGTCAGAGATCAAGAAATAAGGCCTTTTTTTCAGTAAAATAAGCAATAACTTTATGAATACGAGAAAACAGTACACAGAAAATATGTCAGTCACATCTGTATTTAATCACTACATTTCCGACCAACAAGTGATGCAGCTTGTTTGCACTCTTTTAGGTCGTTCTTGCAGTTCAAAATTGGCATGGCAACCATCTCGCTCCAGTCGAATGGTGATGGGAGTCTTTCGGAACTGGACTAAAACCAATACCCTCTATCAATCCTCCAGCACCAGACGAACTGTTACACTTAGTCAGTCAGCTGTAATTGCCGCAAAGGCTGTCGCCATCCATGTGACTTGGAGTTGGATGTGAAAATTCACAACTATTTGAGGAAGAAGATGAATGGATATTGAGGTGATATAAAATTTATTTAGAAGCTTGGACATGTACTCAGTTTGTGTGGTATTCACCTATGGGGTTCAAAAATTTGAATTGATTCAGTTTCAATTACGTTCATTAGAATCTTCATGGCATGTTTATTGCTACTTATGTATTCATAACAAGTGTGTTGCAGTCCTTTACGTGTATGTGCGTTTCATTTGTATATTTCTTTGTTATCTCAATTGAAATATTTGTTCTAACATTTATTTAATATTTAGATGTTGGAATAACAATATATTTACCACATAATTGCACACAAGATATTTGAGTGATATAGATAATTAATTATAATTAATTACATACATATATATATATATATATAATATATATATATATATATATATATATATATATATATATATATACAATATAACAAATATATATATAAAGATATATTGCATAAGTTTCTCTCACAGCAATTTCCGAGCTTGTAAGTAAAAAATAATGCAACATTATATGAATATTAATTTCTTCTCTTATCACAGTCAGGAGATATACAGGTTATTTCATAGGGCAGTGAGAACGCGTTACCCTTGTTGGATAGATAAACAGATAATAACATTGATAAAAGCTTTGATGCATTAGCATACCCGGAATGGTTCAGAAAAAAGCCTTCAACAAGCTAGGGGGATTTTTTTTTACAGTGGAAATGTAGAAAGTACATGGAATTAAGAAAACAAGAAAATAGTTATCCTCGTTTATGCCTAAAATGAAACAAATTACCTTTAAAAAATGAAAGCAAAAGTAAATATAAATATGTGTATACCCTTTGAAGCTGTAAAAAAACAAAGTATGTAAAAATAAACTGAAGGAGAAGACAGTAATGCAAATGATATAGGGGAGGGAATATACCTAATTTATTCCAGCAACTGTGGAGACAAATATGTGGGGGCAACAGATAGGGGAATAAGGACTAGAATCCAAGAACACAGAAGGGCATTACAGCTTAACTCACAGGGCAGTACTACAGCTAGGCATTATTGAGGAAAAGGACCATAGGATGGATTTTTAAAAACAATTAGGCTTGTGTAGCACAATAACATCAGTCTTAGGAGGATAGTGAAAGGAACACTCATCAGAGAAATTAAATTGATAACTGAAAGAAGTTTTTGTTTGCTCATATATATATATATATATATATATATATATATATATATATATATATATATACACACACACACACACACGTATATATATATATATATATATATATATATATATATGAATATTTATCACATCACCATGATTCATATGAATCATTCGAGCTACAAATGTCCTTTTAATATCTAATCGCTCTACCTCGGAATTGATGTATTTTTCATATATGTACCGAGGGGGAATATTTAGTTGATAATAATTTCGTACCCCATGGGATCGAACCACCGTCCAGTTGGACGGGAACGAAATCAGGATCGGACAGTGACGCTACCGAAACGGCTATCAGAGAGGCTAAAGGTTTATATCGATTCTGACCATTACAAATCAACGCCGATCTCGTTGTATTTTTTGTAATTAGAATCGATATGAAACCCCCTCCACCATGCTAGCCGATTCGAGCATTTGACCCACGCAGCCTTGTTATGAATATTTATCACATCACCGTGATTCATATGAATCATTCGAGCTACAAATGTCCCCTTTAATTTCTAATTCGCTCTACCTCGGAATTGATATATTTTCATATATGTACCGAGGGGGAATTTTTAGTTGTTAATAATTTCGTACCCCCATGGGTTTCATATCGATTCTAATTACAAAAATACAACGAGATCGGCGTTGATTTGTAATGGTCAGAATCGATATAAACCTTTAGCCTCTCTGATAGCCGTTTCGGTAGCGTCACTGTGTGAATCGTGTTAGAGCATCCATGGACACACAAATATATTTACGATGTCCTTGCACAGAAGGCAGTGGTCCTCCCATGTCCATATGTAGTCTATCCCATGTAATGGCATTACAGGCCACAATCGGGCTTCAGCATCATATGTCTGTGACTTTTTTATTGTGTTACGCACATGATAATTTCTTACAAATCTAGTTATGTCCTTATGCATGCTAATCCAAAAAATGTGCTCATGTCTCTTCTGAGGGATCTATATACCCATATGCCCAGAATAAGGGCTAATATGGTTCATGTGCATAGCTGTCTCTATCAAAGCTCGAGGAAGGACCACTCGGGCTCGGATATCACCAGGACTTTTTTCATATTTACACAATCAAGACATATTTTTTCAATGAAGAACACGTCCTTTATTTCACAATTGCATAAAAAAACTTAGGAACTCGCTGTTCTCACACGGTCTTAATCTTGATTAAAACAGGCTTCAAAACTTCTGACTCTCAGCCAACTCTTGCACACTCCTACCACAAAAATCAACCACACTTTCATTCTCCAGGCGGAGTTCGTCCTGCATTTAACTAGCTGTCACCTCAACCACTCCCACTTATCTGCGAGTGCTCACGAGATTCCCATCTTCTATGTGCTGTGCTCACATCTAATCGACTGGCATTGCTTTGATTTGTCGCAATGTTTCTGGCACTAGTGCCGGTATTGCCTGTACCATCAATATTATGAGACTTTTATTTTTTTCCTTGCTCTTTGCAGCATGTATTGTTACTCCCATGACGTTCCTGGAGAGAGCACCCGCCTCCCTATTACTTTTTCTTTATGATATCAAACTCTAGTGTTCGCTCTATCCACAAGCTTGGCAATTTCCAATCTCACTCTTCTTAAAGAGTATGTTAACGGTCGGTGATCTGTGAAAATCTGTACTTTATGTCCTAATAAAAAATAGCGGTATATCTCCAGCAACCATAGTACTGTCAAAGCCTCTTGTTCGAAGGTACTATAATTTGTCTTTGCCTCTTTTAATGCATGTTAGGCAAAGCAAATGGGTCTCTCATTACCTTATCATACATCTGAGAGATTACACTTCCAATTGAGATATCAATTGCACCTGCGATCACTAAAAAAGGCATCTTTCAATTTCTAAGAAAAACTCTTTCCTTTTTTTCACCTCAGTGGAAATCAAGTCGCTTCCTTAATACATCTAATGGTCTTGCTTTCTGTCCAAAGTTACTTATGAATTTTCGATAATATCTTGTAAGTCCTAGGAAACTGGCTACATCCTTTGCATGTTTAGGCGTGTGAATTCTTTATTTGCTACGACCTAATTGGTACAAAGCTTAAGGCCTCCAGAGGCTATTATGTGTCCCGAGAATTCTACTTTGGTCTGGAAGAATTAACATTTTTCTAGTTTCATTTTCATGCCATGATGCCTCAACACTTCTAAAACCTCCAACAAGTTAGCCATGTGCTCCTCTACTGTAGCACCGACTGTAATGATATATTCTAGGTATACAAGAATTCCACGAACTAATATGGAAACTAAAACTAACACTGTTATTCATGAAAAATGAGCTAGAATATTCTTTAATCCAAAGGGAAAGAAATTATGTTTATATAGCTGATTATCTCATATAAAGGCCGTCTTCTCTATACTCTCGTTATCTAGAGGAATTTGATGATAAGCCGACTTGAGAATCTGGGCCATGGTGAAAAATTTACTTTCTTACTTAAAGCAAAAGCTTTTCAACTGAGGGCAAACATATAGGCTTTATCTTTCTTAATGGTGTTCAACTGTCTATAATTGACACAACCTGAGGAGCAATCTTTCTTTTTAACTAAAATTATTGGAGAAGCCAAGGGAGACTCGTTTCCTTGAATTATACCCTGATCTTGCATATGATTTATTGTTTCCCAAATTACTTGTTTGTGACATGCAGAAATTCTATAAGGGTTAGTTCTAATAGGGGGATGATCTCCCATCTATATTTTAAAAGGTAACTAATTAATTTTCCCTGAAGGGCTCTTTTATTGCTATATCTCCTATACAAAACTGCAATAATTTAGTGGCACTGCTTTGACAGCTGTCTTCAATAGCTTTCTAAGCCATGGTTTACTGCAACCTTGACTCTGTTTAGTCAAGGCTGACACTGTGTTATAGGCTTCTACAAGGGCGCACACTTCTAAATCACAAAGAGCATCATTACTTAATTCTAACCTATCACTACTTGCATTAATAAAAGGTACATTCGCCTTTCCATTGACCCTTGTGGCACATAAAGTCTGCCCATTTATTATGGATTAATATATATGATTATTCCAGGCCACCGTAACACATCGTCTCCTCTATCCCAAGATGGAGATTTGTTGGTAGTGCCCGTTTCCCACTGCCATCAATACTTGCACTCCCCACAACCCGGTATACCCCGTGCTTTCACACGAAGCCAATTCTGAAGATAAAGGGAACTCCTTACATATAAGTTGTCAGTACAACTGATTGACAACTCGCTGGATCATTATCTGATGACTACTAGCAGTATTTAACAACATGCATCCCTTCATCACTATAATGGCACCTGTCACTAAGTGTGTTCCTCAATCAAAGAAACGAATGTTCCAGTGCCCAATAATGCATGGTATGTTCCTTAACGGTAGCACTGAATACAATGATATTTGACTAGGTATACAGAAACTTCCATGCTATTATGAAAACTAAAACTGACATCATTACTCGTGAGAAATGAGCTGGAGCATTCTTTAATCCAAAGGGAGGAAGTTATATTCATATAGGCGATTATTCCTTATATAACGACTTTTCTCTTTACTCTTGGCATCTAGAGGAATTTGATGATTACCCAATTTGAGATTCAGCATGGTAAAAATTTACTCTCTCATACTTTAAGCAACAGCTCTTTAATCGAGGTCTATGGATAGGCATTATCTTTTATAATGGATTCAATCGCCTATAATCGACACACAACCCGAGAGTCATATTTTTTCCTAACTAAAACGATTGAAAAAGCTCAGGGAGACTGCGTTTTTTTTAATAATACCCTAAGCTTCACAATTGATTTTATTGTTTCTAATTGTTATTTCTTGACATGCAGGAATTCTATTTCAAAAGGTAACTTATTAATTTTTCCCTGAAGGGCCCTTCTCCTATCACTATCAAATCTTGATATTTTCTTAATGTCTCCTATATAACTGCTGCACTTCAAACCAGTAGTAGTAGTTAGATTCAGTCAGTTCTTTTTGGCTGACATGGGCTCTTGCTTTCAGCAGCCTGTAACGGATGACTGGTATTTGGATACCCCTCTAGAGATACCACTCGGCTCAATTTAACCACTAGACTAGAAATGAAAAGTAGTGGGAGATAGAGTGTTATAGCAGAAAGTCCCAGTAAGAAGGAGAGCCTGGGAGGGAAGGGATAAGATTTGAGTTAGAGGAAAAGGATATATGATGGATGTTGGTGATGTGGTAAATGGATGATGTTTTGTTTATACATGGCAGATGCTAGTATCGTTTGCTCTCTTCTCTGGTCTACTCGCGCCATGGTGCCAACGAGAAGATGGAACAAACAGAAAGGGAATTTGATTTTTTTATGTTAAGTTTTAGGGCAGCTGTTATTCGAATTGAACAACAACTGCTTGGGCTTGAAGGTTGGGATGAGGTGAGGTTGTATGCATCTTAGCAGTGTCCCTCTGCCAATTGGTTTTCCTATTTTGTTGTTCAAAGAGAATAATAATCCCCTCAATTGTGAGTGTTATATAATTGTCATTGCTTCATGTGGCACTTTCATGGTTGGCACAGGTTGAGATTTTTGAGGAGGAAGGAGAGGGGTGTGAGGAGTGGGTGTGAGAAGGGAGACTGTCAAATTTGGAAGGTGGAAAGGGGTTTGGATTAGGAGGTAGGGAAGGGGCAACCACTGTTTCACATGGCACTGATGTGTAGTTGACTTTCTTGTGATGCTTTCATTGTCTGTGTGGAGAATGCTCCTGTGGTGTTGCTAAGGTGTTTGCTGTGATTACATCTTGGACATCTCAGCTTCCTGCTTGTTGGGTTTTGTAGTGGGCCTTGATGGTCTAGGAGGTGGAGGAGATGGAGGAGTCCCTTTCATCTTTGCAACTTTTTAAAGCCTAATTTTGCACTTCTTGTTCTAAGCGTGGTGTTGAAGAGAATAGTATGGACATTTGCTTTCTACTGTTCCTCTCCTCTTAAAAGCATTGTGGCACTGTTTTGTAGGGTGGGGTAGTCTTCTGTATATACCACAACTCTCCTTAGCTGTTACAGCAGCTGTTGTGGTCTCCAAATCTATGGTATACATGTAGCATCATATTGGATCAGGTGTTAAGGCCTCTGTGGGGATGGATCCCATACTCCAAGGAAAACATTTGGTTTGGAATGTCTCTTTGGAATGTGGCAATGATTATTCTTGTGGGATT
>NC_061089.1:11041575-11064399 GCF_015104395.2 Macrobrachium nipponense
CGACCTCCAAGTACTTGACCGTCTTCCACGTCAATTGGGTGCTGTATATTATTATTATTATTATTATATTATTATTATTATTATTATTATTATTATTATTACTAGTAAACTTACCCATCTACGATGGGTGATAAAATACGGGTGCAGAAGTGAAAAATTTATATATACTTACTGTTCAGCAATATTAAAATAAGGGCGATTACACGAATAGTCTCTCTCTCCTCTCTCTCTCTCCCGTCTCTCTCATCTCGCTCTCTCTCTTCTTCTCTCTCTCTCGCTCTATCTCCTCCGCCGCCTCTCCCTCTCATAAATGTAATTCAAGGGACGATCACTAAACACAGAGAAATTCTTATTCAGTGTTGCTTCCTCTCTTTTAATGATATTCTCTCTCTCTCTCTCTCTCTCTCTCTCTCTCTCTCTCTCTCTCTCTCCTTAAAGTAAGTGAAGGGACAATCAATGAACGTAAAGAAGTTTGTATTCATTATTGTTTACCCTCTTTTAATGATTCTCTCTCTCTCTCTCTCTCTCTCTCTCTCTCTCTCTCTCTCTCTCTCTCTCTCTCAATGTAAGTCAAGTAACGAAGATGGTGATGGGATTATTGTAGTACATTAATGTCGTTAAATGGCTCTCTCTCTCTCTCTCTCTCTCTCTCTCTCTCTCTCTCTCTCTCTCTCTTGTCGGTGACTTTCATTTAACGGAACAGGGATGTTGATTGGTTCGTTCTTTGTCAATTACTTTGGACGGTGATACGAATAATAAAGTATCTTTCTTTTCATTATGTTACTGCAAAGACGCAACTTGTATGTCAGTGCGTTATGGCTACTGATAAATGCTCTTATGATCCTGTGTCTTCCCAAAAAAAGTAGAAAGTAGGAACTTGTCAGTTTCCTTTTTATTATGTCCATTGGCAGGATCGAAATTCCGAAGCAACATTACCGGGCAGTACTTCTTCAACGTTATTTTGTGCACTGGCAGTCCCGATGGATGTAAGTTATTCAAAAAATCTTGCGGAGATTGATGATAATTTTCATCTTCTATTGTGTCCGAGCTTAAATATTCGCGACTTTCTCCGGGGAAGTTATACAGAAATTATGTATGAAAAATCGTAAAGTAACTAAGTCTACGGGATTAACCAGCCTCGTTTTACGGCCAGAAACACCTCCGTTTCAGGGAATCCCTTCTCACCCCCACCCCCTACAAAGGAGGGGGGTAGGTTGGATGAAACCCCATTACAAACCATCTTAGGGGTCCCCACCATAACCCTGCCAAGTTTCATGCCCATCTGACCAGACGTTTGGCCATGATTGAATGACGACAGACAGACAGACAGACATTACGCCCATTATAGTATGATTATTATTATTATCATTATTATTATTATTATTATTATTATTATTATTATTAATTATTATTATTATTATTATCATACTTACAAAGCAGCAAGTAGATTAGTATGTAAACCTAGATGAAGCAAACATTGCATGTCTGGCGAGGGTTAGAGGTTACTGACATGTAATTACTAATGATGCTGACTATATGATGGTACCTTATTGTAAAACAGATATTCAGTCCAGAAGAGCTTACATTTTCTTTTATTTATAAAAACAATTATAAGGTTTTTAAACTTCGTGACTACTAAAAACATGAAATACATTTTATGAAATTGTGGTGCCAAAGAAGCTAATGTCGAGAAGTTTGTATGTAAAATAACAAGAAGAGTGCATGAACCTGATCTACATACACGAATAAGATGATGATAGCTGTTCTTTTACGAGGTTCTTAAAGTAAATGACAGTGTCTGAAAGAGGAATTTAAAATATGAAACGATTACAATTTTTTTCTTAATAAAAACCTTTTCCTCCCTAATCTAGCACTTTGAAGATGAATATGTCAACGACTGCTGTTAGATTTCTCTTTGAAGCCTTAGCCTTTCGAGGGAAATGGCTTTTGCTCAGGAAAACCAGATCAGAATCTGCCTGCATTTCCATTACAGTCAGATCAATTTAAAGCTGCAGTATCGAAGACACTCACATTTTCTAAGGAGGTTTAACACTAACGCATCCTTTGAATGTAAAACGATTCTTAAAATTTCGGAATATACGTACTAGCAACCCAGAGCTGTCACTAGAGTTCTTCCTGATTTTTGGTCATAATAATTTGAATTCTAAAAGAATCTTTTTTCTCCCCGATTGATAAAATAAATTTTTATCTGTAATGGGTAAGCTTGAAATTGAAAATCTTAAAAATTAACATACTTCATTTATACCCTTTCAAAAACTCGTTTTAATCGCTGACTAATCCTGTGTAGTTGTATATGTGTGTGTGTGTGTGTGTGTGTGTGTGTATGTGTGTGTCTATGACCCATTCTGTAATGGGTTAGCAGTACCCCCTAATGGCCTGGGACCACGAAAATCAGATCATAGGGGGTGAACAAAGAGCTGTGTTCTATAACAACAATCTGTGTTCCTAAAGTAAATATCCCCCACACAACCCACAAGGGCATTGGACGCTTACATAGAGACACTGATTAGTATTCATAGGCCTAGTAACAGGTAGGGTCAATCACTTTTTAAAGTGTAAGGAGTGCTGCAGGATAGGGGGTGTATGAAAAAGGACAAGGAATAAAGGAAGTGCCATTTCAGGGGCAATCAGTTTTGTCCCTCTCGCATCGAAAGACTTGCCCGCAGTCGAGGTCTCGCTCTTCCCTCCACTAGTAGTCTTTACCGCTGCATTGCTCTTAATTATTAAAACAAAATAGAAAATGGGCCCATTGTAAGTTTTCAATTATAGATACCTTGTTAATTTAGATCAAAGTGTTTGATTTCAGCATGTCCCACAGTAGGGATAGAATCCCACATGACCCAAGTTGGGGTAATAATTTTGGTGTCAGGTGTGGGAGTTCTTTCTTTTAAAATGTGTTAATTTATCAAATATTAGCCATCTGTAGATCATTGTTTGTGCCAACCAGATAATTAACCATGAAGTGCTATTAATCTCAGGCAATGGCGTATGATACGAGGAGTAAGAAGACAAGAGAGACACTTGGGCATTAGATGAACAATATGAAAAAGAGTTAAGGAGGGAATTCCTGAAGTGGAGGCAGCAGAGCAACAGAAGCCAGATGAATGTGAGTGAAACGGATAACATCAAACTAGTGGAAAATCTGAATTGCGGTAACGCCATTATTGGGTCTACATCATCTTAAATTAGGTTGCAGCCTTCTCCTCCGGTCGCAGGTAATTGATTAGAGCCAATGAGGAAACTTCCTGTCCTTAGAGGGCACATGCCAGAATTCAATGGTTTGCTGCCCAAAGAGGGATTCCTCTCCACTGAGGCCTTTTTAAAGTGTGTGGAAATCGCTATGGAAAATTGGACTGATGAGGAAAGAGTTTTGGTTGCCAACAGAAAATCGCTGGGAGTGCTGGGGTTAAAATGTGGGCAGGGTCCGCGGTTCTTCCAAAGATCAGGGCAAATTGAAAAGGGAAATTATCCTCCATTTTTCCCTCCTGGAGGATGAGCAAATGGAGTTGATGGCAGTTTACAGCCCTGCTATGGGTGTAGGGGAGACAGTGACCTCTTTTGTCAATCGACTACTGAAAGATTATGTCAGTCTGGTATTGGCAAATGATCAAATTGAGGACAAGAACATTTTATTTTGCCGGCAAATATTAGAGCATGTTCTTTCCCCCCGTCATATTGGGTATAATCCACAACAGTGAACTGCCATTGTAAAACATTATTCCAACCATACAAAAGCTAGTGAATAGCGAACTACGCAGACAAGGTGGGGGAAGGAGGTCAGGCCGCTCACCTTCCTTTCTTCGCTGCCGCTGCTCACTCCTCTACAAAGAAACATGCCCTTCCAGCCCCACCAAACTCGAGGGGGGGCCAGGGAAGGGGGGAGCATGGTTAGCAATGTAGGGGGAAACGGCCACAATCATGCCCAATGCCCCACATAAGGACAAAGACACTGTTAAAGTCGTATTATCACTGACCGCCTTGTCAATGAGTGTTCCATAAATGACATCATGCCAAACAGCAACCCCTCTCCCTCAAGAGGAAGGGGTAGGTGATGGGTAAGAGGAAGAAGAAGTGTACCAGTGAGCAACAACCCCTTGGCACCCCAAGGGCCAGTGGCAGCGGCAACTGCAGGAGAAAGCACATGCCATGTAGGAGCAGTGCAACCCACAGTCAGCGAGTAGGTGGGGGTCTTCCCCTGCAACTGAGGGCTCTTTCTGCCTGTGGTATGTGTACCTAAAGGGGGGAATGGAGCAAATTTCCCCCTGCCCCCATCTCTCCCTCTTGCAAGCTTGGGGATTCAATTCCCGTTCTTGTGGTCGGAATTGGAATGGGAATATGCCATTACTTATTAGACAGTGGAGCGTGTGTTTCTTTGCTCGAGGAACGCTTAGTGACGGATGCCATTATGGCAGCAAAGGGATGCATGTTGCTAAATACTGCTAGTAGTCATCAGATAATGGTTCAGTGAGTAGTCAATCAGCAGATTTCCATAGGAGGACTTATCATGACCTACAAATTACATGTTGCACCAACAACTCACGTGGAAGGAGTCCCCATTATATTCGAAACTGGCTTCGTGAGAGAGCACGCGGTAGATGGAGTTGGGGGTAGTGGGAGTGGCATTGCCAATGGAAAACGGGCATCACCAACAACTTTTTATCTTAGGAGAGAGGGGATGATGTATTATGGTGGCCCAGGGACCCAAAGGGGATACGGGAGTGGTGCCTGTTGACCCTGAGGTAGGAGTGGTAATCCCTCCCTCCCATCTTTACTCTCTTCCTCTCATCCTAGCATCATAGGTAAAAGAAGACACAATCGTATAGATTAATCCCCATGTTAAGAGGGCAGACTTTATGTTGCCAGGGGTGACTACCATTGTTGATGGAAAGGCGAATGTACCCTTTATTAAGGTAAGTAGTAATAGGCTAGAATTAAGAAATGATTCTCTTAGGGATTTAGAAGTGTGCACCCTTGTAGAAACCTCCTATAACACAGTGTCGGCCTTGACTACACAGTGTTAAGGTCACAGTGAACCATGGTTTAAAAGGCTATTGCAGATAGCTGTCAAAGCAACATCTTTGAATTAATCTCCCAATCATAGCTCCCAAACCTTCCTGTTTTCATCTACCAAAGGATGATCCACTGTACCCCTATTATGTAGAGTGGTTAGCAACTCATCACCCCAAGGAACAGACATCTCCTCCTAATGAGGAGACTACCTTCCATCACCAGCAAATGCCTGTTGAAGAAACATCGACAGGAACACATTCCCTGCCAAGTCCAACAAATGAAAACTCAGAGCCATTTAGCCCTCCTGGTGCTCAGTTAGAGAATGATACTTTCTCCGACAATGAAAACCCAGTGACATCAAGCCCTCCTATTCCTGAGCCTGAAATTGATGCCGAGGGATGGACAATCGTTTGAACAACGAAGAAAGCAAAGAGAATGATACCTAATGGAAATGAAGAAGCCCTCCTCCAAAACAATTTTCTTGCAACAAATCTTTTGCTATCTTTTTGAAAATATTGAGTGTCTGCCTAAGGAGAACTGCTTTCATATGCAGCAGTAGCAGAGCCAGAGAAGCAAAACCCACACCTGGGGATCTGTGTGAAACCCAGCCTGGTCAGTGATATGATCATCACACCTGCTTGGTCCACCTGAGAGAGTTAGTTAGGAAAGCGGTTATATGCAGGTACCCGACTGCCCTGCTTCTGGACTCTATTCTATGGCTGTGAAATGTCCTAGAAGCACAAAGATGTATTGGGAAGTTGGGAAATCCCACAAGAAAAATCACTGCCACATTCCAAAGAGACATTCCAAACCAAGTTTTCCTTGGAGTATGGGGATCCATCCCCACAGAGGCCTTAACACCTGAGCCAATATGATGCTACATGTATACCATAGATTTGGAGACCACAACAGCTTCTGTACAGTTAAGGAGAGTTGTGGTATATACAGAAGACTACACCCTACAAAACAGTGCCTCAATGTTTTTAAGAGGGGAGGAACAGTAATAAGTAAATGTCCAAACTATTCTCTTCAACACCACGCTTGGAACAAGAAGTGCAAAATTAGACTTTAAAAAGTTGCAAAGATGAAAGGGACTCCTCCATCTTCTCCACCTCCTAGACCATCAAGGCCCACTACAAAACTCAACAAGCAGGAAGCTGAGATGTCCAAGACGTAATCACAGCAAACACCCTCAGCAACACCACAGGAGCATTCTCCACACAGACAATGAAAGCTTCACAAGAAAGTCAACTACACATCAGTGCCATGTGAAACAGTGGTTCCCCCTTCCCTTCCTCCTAATCCAAACCCCTTTCCACCTTCCAAATTTGACAATCTCCCTTCTCACACCCACTCCTCACACCCCTCTCCTTCCTCCTCCAAAATCTCAACCTGTGCCAACCATGAAAGTGCCACATGAAGCAAGGACAATTATATAACACTCACAATTGAGGGGATTATTATTCTCTTTGAACAACAAAATAGGAAAACCAATTGGCAGAGGGACACTGCTAAGATGCATACAACCTCACCGCATCCCAACCTTCAAGCCCAAGCAGTTGTTGTTCAATTCGAATAACAGCTGCCCTTAAACTTAACATAAAAAAATCAAATTCCCTTCTGATGTCCTCTTCTCGTGGCACCTGCGTGAGTAGACCAGAGAAGAGAGCTAAGATACAAGCATCTGCCATGTATAAACAAAACATTCATCCATTTACCACATCACCAACATCCATCATATATCCTTTTCCTCTAACTCAAATCTTATCCCTTCCCTCCCAGGCTCGCCTTCTTACTGGGACTTGCTGCTATAACACTCTATCTCCCACTACTTTTCATTTCTAGTCTAGTGGTTAAATTGAGCCGAGTGGTATCTCTAGAGGAGTATCCAAATACCAGTCATCCGTTACAGGCTGCTGAAAAGCAAGAGCCCATGTCAGCCAAAAAGAACTGACTGAATCTAACTACTACTACTGGTTTGAATTGCAGCAGTTATATAGGAGACATTAAGAAAATATCAAGATTTGATAGTGATAGGAGAAGGGCCCTTCAGGGAAAAATTAATAAGTTACCTTTTGAAATAGAGCCGGGAGATCATTCCCCCTTTTCGAACTAAGACTTATAGAATTCCTGCATGTCAAGAAATAACAATTAGAAACAATAAATCAATTGTAAGATTAGGGTATTATTAAAAAAAACGAGTCTCCCTGAGCTTTTTCAATCGTTTTAGTTAGGAAAAAAGATGACTCTCGGGTTGTGTGTCGATTATAGGCGATTGAATCCATTATAAAAGATAATGCCTATCCATAGACCTCGATTGAAGAGCTGTTGCTTAAAGTATGAGAGAGTAAAATTTTTACCATGCTGAATCTCAAATTGGGTAATCATCAAATTCCTCTAGATGCCGAGAGTAAAGAAAAAAGTCTTTATATAGGGAATAATCGCCTATATGAATATAAATTCCTTCCCTTTGGATTAAAGAATGCTCCAGCTCATTTCTCACGAGTAATGATGTCAGTTTTAGTTTTCATAATAGCCATGGAGTTTCTGTATACCTAGTCAATATCATTGTATTCAGTGCTACCGTTAAGGAACATACCATGCATTATTGGGCACTGGAACATTCGTTTCTTTGATTGAGGAACACACTTAGTGACAGGTGCCATTATAGTGATGAAGGGATGCATGTTGTTAAATACTGCTAGTAGTCATCAGATAATGATCCAGCGAGTTGTCAATCAGTAGTACTGACAACTTATATGTAAGGAGTTCCCTTTATCTTCAGAATTGGCTTCATGTGAAAGCACGGGGTATACCGGGTTGTGGGGAGTGCAAGTATTGATGGCAGTGGGAACCGGGTACTACCAACAAATCTCCATCTTGGGATAGAGGAGACGATGTGTTACGGTGGCCTAGAATAATCATATATATTAATCCCATAATAAATGGGCAGACTTTATGTTGCCAAGGGTCAATGGAAAGACGAATGTACCTTTTATTAATGCAAGTAGTGATAGGTTAGAATTAAGTAATGATGCTCTTTGTGATTTAGAAGTGTGCGCCCTTGTAGAAGCCTATAACACAGTGTCAGCGTTGACTAAACAGAGTCAAGGTTGCAGTAAACCATGGCTTAGAAAGCTATTGAAGACAGCTGTCAAAGCAGTGCCACTAAATTATTGCAGTTGTATAGGAGATATAGCAATAAAAGAGCCCTTCAGTGAAAATTAATTAGTTACCTTTTAAAATATAGATGGGAGATCATCCCCCTATTAGAACTAACCCTTATAGAATTTCTGCATGTCACAAACAAGTAATTTGGGAAACAATAAATCATATGCAAGATCAGGGTATAATTCAAGGAAACGAGTCTCCCTTGGCTTCTCCAATAATTTTAGTTAAAAAGAAAGATTGCTCCTCAGGTTGTGTCAATTATAGACGGTTGAATACCATTAAGAAAGATAAAGCCTATATGTTTCCCTCAGTTGAAAAGCTTTTGCTTTAAGTAAGAAAGTAAATTTTTCACCATGCCAGATCTCAAGTCGGCTTATCATCAAATTCCTCTAGATAACGAGAGTATAGAGAAGACGGCCTTTATATGAAATAATCAGCTATATAAATATAATTTCTTTCCCTTTGGATTAAAGAATATTCTAGCTCATTTTTCATGAATAACAGTGGGAGTGGTTGAGGTGACAGCTAGTTAAATGCAGGACAAACTCCGCCTGGAGAATGAAAGTGTGGTTGATTTTTGTGGTAGGAGTGTGCGAGAGTTGGCTGAGAGTCAGAAGTTTTGAAGCCTGTTTTAATCAGATTAAGACCTGTGTGAGAACAGCGAGTTCCTAAGTTTTTTTATGCAATTGTGAAAGGACGTGTTCTTCTTTGAAAAATATGTCTTATTGTGTAAATATGAAAAAAGTCCTGGTGATATCCGAGCCCGAGTGGTCCTTCCTAGAGCTTTGATAGAGACAGCTATGCACATGAACCATATTAGCCCTTATTCTGGGCATATGGGTATATAGATCCCTCAGAAGAGCACATGAGCACATTTTTTGGATTAGCATGCATAAGGACATAACTAGATTTGTAAGAAATAAAAAGTCACAGACATATGATGCTGAAGGCCCGATTGTGGCCTGTAATGCCATAACATGGGATAGACTACATATGGACATGGGAGGACCACTGCCTTCTGTGCAAGGACAACGTAAATATATTTGTGTGTCCATGGATGCTCTAACACGATTCACACAGTGACGCTACCGAAACGGCTATCAGAGAGGTTAAAGGTTTATATCAATTCTGACCATTACAAATCAACGCCGATCTCGTTGTATTTTTGTAATTAGAATCGATATGAAACCCCATGGGGGTACGAAATTATTATCAACTAAAAATTCCCCCTCGGTACATATATGAAAATATATCAATTCCGAGGTAGAGCGAATTAGATATTAAAGGACATTTGTAGCTCGAATGATTCATATGAATCACGGTGATGTGATAAATATTCATAACAAGGCTGCGTGGGTCAAATGCTCGAATCGGCTAGCATGGTGGAGGGGGTTTCATATCGATTCTAATTACAAAAATACAACGAGATCGGCGTTGATTTGTAATGGTCAGAATCGATATAAACCTTTAGCCTCTCTGATAGCCGTTTCGGTAGCGTCACTGTCCGATCCTGATTTCGTTCCCCGTCCAACTGGACGGTGGTTCGATCCCATGGGGGTACGAAATTATTATCAACGAAATATTCCCCCTCGGTACATATATGAAAATATATCAATTCCGAGGTAGAGCGAATTAGATATTAAAGGACATTTGTAGCTCGAATGATTCATATGAATATATATATATATATATATATATATATATATATATATATATATAATATATATATATAAGCAAACAAAAACTTCTTTCAGTTATCAATTTAATTTCTCTGATGAGTGTTCCTTTAACTACCCTCCTAAGACTGATGTTATTGCTTTTGTACACAAGCCTAATGTTTTTAAAATCCATCCTATGGTCCTTTTCCCAATAATGCCTAGCTGTAGTACTGCCCTGTGAGTTAAGCTGTAATGCCCTTCTGTGTTCTTGGATTCTAGTCCTTATTCCCCCTATCTGTTGCCCCCACATATTTGTCTCCACAGTTGCTGGAATAAATTAGGTATATCCCCTCCCCTATATCATTTGCATTACTGTCTTCTCCTTCCAGTTTATTTTTGCATACTTTGTTTTTGTTACAGCTTCAAAGGTATACACATATTTATATTTACTTTCTTTCATTTTTTAAGTAATTTGTTTCATTTTAGGCATAAAACGAGGATAACTATTTTCTTGTTTTCTTAATTCCATGTACTTTCTACATTTCCACTGTAAAAAAAAATCCCCCTAGCTTTGTTGAAGGCCTTTTTCTGAACCATTCCGGGTATGCTAATGCATCAAAGCTTTTATCAATGTTATTTATCTGTTTATCTATCCAACAAGGGTAACGCGTTCTCACTGCCCTATGAAATAAACCTAGTATTTTTATCTCCTGACTGTGATAAGAGAAGAAATTAATATTCATATAATGTTGCATTATTTTTACTTACAAGCTCGGAAATTACAGTGAGAGAAACTTATGCAATATATATATATATATATATATATATATATATATATATATATATATATATATATATGTGTGTGTGTGTGTGTGTGTGTGTGTATAATTATATTAATTATCTATATCACTCAAATATCTTGTGTGCAATTATGTGGTAAATATATTGTTATTCCAACATCTAAATATTAAATAAAATGTTAGAACAAATATTTCAATTGAGATAACAAAGAAATATACAAAATGAAACGCACATACACGTAAAGGACTGCAACACACTTGTTATGAATACATAAGTAGCAATAAACATGCCATGAAGATTCTAATGAACGTAATTGAAACTGAATCAATTCAAATTTTGAACCATAGGTGAATACCACACAAACTGAGTACATGTCCAAGCTTCAAAATAAATTTTATATCACCTCAATATCCAATTCATTTTCTTCCTCAAATAGTTGTGAATTTTCACATCCAACTCCAAGTCACATGGATGGCGACAGCCTTTGCGGCAATTACAGCTGACTGACTAAGTGTAACAGTTCGTCTGGTGCTGGAGGATTGATAGAGGGTATTGGTTTTAGTCCAGTTCCGCAAGACTCCCATCACCATTCGACTGGAGCGAGATGGTTGCCATGCCAATTTTGAACTGCAAGAACGACCTAAAAGAGTGCAAACAAGCTGCATCAATTGTTGGTCGGAATGTAGAGTGATTAAATACAGATGTGACTGACATATTTTCTATGTACTGCTTTCTCGTATTCATAAGGTTATTGCTTATTTTACTGAAAAAAAGCCTTATTTTGATCTTCTGACCAACTTAATTTTTTAGGTTTTCCTTATAGGCATTGGTACATTGGACTCATGATATTAGCAATATTTAGGATAAACCCGTGAAAATAGTCAATTAATCCTGAAATTTCTTGTACTGCTTTAAGTATTGCTGGCTTTGGAAAGTCGGTGATTGCTTTTGCTTCCCCTGGTACGGGTTTAGTGCTGTCTGATCTTCTTTGATATTCCAAGAATTCTCCATTAGAAATGCCTTAATTCGAGTCCGTTTTCTTTAAGCATTTGCAGTACCCTTTTGACTTCCTTAAGACGCTGGTTGAGGTTTGCTTAGCATATTTCCGGCAGTGGGGTAGCTGCTGTGATGGGGCTTGTCTGTCGTCTCTGTGTGGTGGTGGGTTGTTGCACTCCTGTTGATGAAATGCGATGATATAGGAGTTGTTTTCAGGATCAGTTGTGTTGATGCTACGCCCACTAGCAAATTTTTTGCTTTTAGGAAGTCTGCTCTGTAATGAAGGTCCTACTGTAGTCTTTCCCGTTGAATGACACATTCATATCCAGATTCCTGTACATCTTGAGTCATGCTCCGCTGGACGTGGATACATGGGGGTTGGCGGGTGGGGCGGGGTTTAATTGTTACAGTCGATTTGTATGCCCTGGTGGTGTCGACGAGGAATTCACTGTTTGACCTTTCGTCCCTAACAAAGAAATATGTGGAGCTCTTGCTTCCATAATACTGAAAGAAAGACAGCAGTAAGCAGGCACAGCTTCTCTTGCAAGCCACACCAGTCTACTCACTGCTGAGGTTTATTCTGCAACCCTCTTGCACGTTTTTTTTAAAACGGACAGCCTTTGTCACATTTGTGGGCCTTCTACCCAAAACTCCAATGGAAATAGCACATTCCTTCTGTTCGTCTTTCTTTTGTCTGACCTTCCCCTTGATGAAAATTGTTTGGGGTAATTACGTTTGTGGCTGTGGCGGGGGGATGGGGGGCGGCCAGTGCTTCTGGATCTCTGTAAGATTCTATGTCGGTTACTGCTGGGACCGGTGTGCTGCTGCCGTTGGTGGCTAGGTGCGCTGTGCTGTTTTGTGTGCCAAATTTACTGCGTCATCATTTTGAAGAATTCTTTGGTAGGCATGGTGGAGGCACTGGGTGTGGCTGCCACTGTTTGGTGGGGCAGTTTTGTGAGGAGGACGTCTCTCACAAGGTCTAGGGTTGGCTCAGGTTGGCCGTCTATGGCGAGTAGCGTTATAAGCCTTCGCAACTGTTTGTAGACATGGGATGACCGCTTTTCTCCTATGGCTCTTAGGGCAGGTGGCATGCTGAAAATGATTTATGCTGGTCTTTCAGTAATTCGTAGGTGACAGGGGTCTGAAGTCCTGCGAGCCATCCTGTGATTTTCTCAAAAAACGTCGTCTGGCAGGAATTTGAGAACGGCATCTACTTTGCGTGTTGAGGAGGTAAATTTCTTCGATCGGAAAATTGTCTCCGCCCTGAAGAACCAAATTTCTTAGCTGGAGGGCGTGAATGGGTGGAGACGTATGGAGGTGGCGGCGATGGTGTCACTGGAGAGGCTGGCATTGTTGGGCCTGGCTACCTGTCATCTCTGTAGTCACCTATGTAACGAAGGCGTGAGCAAGAAGCTGCGTCAGCAAACTTATTGAATTATTCAGACAACAAACAGACAGGTTTTGCGAGCAGAAATGTAGTGCCTGACACGAGGCAAACAAAACAGAGGTTACAATACAATCACTTGCATTTATGAACGTTGGAAAAATAAATATAAATGGACTTAAAACATCCGTAAATAACAAAACCTCAAGAGAGACAAAAAACTTGACTGAATTAATGTCAGTATAACAATATTATGAATAGTAATGAAGATAAGTGCTTTATCTATTCACATATGAGAATGCTTCAAGATTTATCCCGGGTAATATATATATATATATATATATATATATATAGATATATATATATATATATATATATATATATATATATGTGTGTGTGTGGTGTGTATGTATATGTGTGTGTGTGTGTATATGTGTGTGTGTGTGAGAGAGTGTGTGTGTGTGTGTGTGTGTGTGCGTGTGTGTGTGTGCACATTTTTCTTTCCTCTTCATATTCAGAATTTTCATTATGATCATTATTATTAACAGCAAAAATACTATTACTTCAACCGACGTAAAATTTCATCGTATCATTTTTACACTTTGATGTTAATTCTTCCACATAAATACATTAATAGGATTAATAACGTCTTTGTTTAGAAAATATAAAATATTTTTATATAATATTCGAGTTGCAGTTAAATCCGTCTAAGACTCGAGTATTACGGAGTTTCTTTCCCTCGTTTATCGAGTTTCTTTGTTTCTGTCTTCCGATACCAGGCAACATTTCCATCAACACTTTCTTGGGATCTTTTGCGGATTCCAACAGACGTTTCGAAGAATTTTGCCGCCTTTTCTTCATTGCATTTTAAGTTCCCAGCGTGAATTACGGCATTTTTATGAAGTCTGCAGGTTCCTTGCAGCTCTGATGTGATTTTCGTGCTAAAAATAGTTTTCATGTTTAGCATTATTAAATTATCTTTTATTCTATATTCTTGTTTTGCTTTTACTTCTCCATCTCATTTTTCTTTTTGGAGAGCTGCTACCTTTAGCATAACATCCTAGGAGCTTTCATCCAAGTACATAAATTATTGCTGCACGGCATAGTGGTGTAAACTTACATATTTATGTGGGAAGTCTGCTGCTTCTTCCTTGCATCTCTTATATGATTTTTGTTATGAGTCATTTCACTTTTTATCCTTTTAAAATATTATTTAATCTCTCTTCTTTTTATATCCCTTTTCTTTTTTGAGTGAGAGCTGTTACATTTTCCGTATTATACTGCGTAAGTGGAAAAATAAAGTCTGCAGTAGTATGTATGTAGTATATTGCTATATACAGGAAGCTCTTACCAATTTGATCTGTTGGCCTCTTCAGCCAGAATAAACGCCAAAATAATAATGCATTTCGGACAAAATCTTTGAAAAATTTAAAAAAGGCTTGTAATTCTTTCAGGTAACCCCAGAATTGCTCAATAGTCTATTAGCAATTCTCTGTGAACGTCGTGGCACAGTAGAGGCTAGCATATTGGTCGTTTGTCATACTGCTTGTTGAGTCCCCAAAACTGGCGAATTTGGTGGATCTTCGGTTGTTCCAGAAATTGCTTTAAAGGTGGGTACACACGTGCGAACCGAACCTTGTATTGTAACCGATTCTTGTAACAAAAACGCAAGTGTGGACGGTTCCTCGAACCCGAACCCCGAACCCGCGAGGTTCGAGGCTCCGTTCGCCCTCCGTCCCGGCAATTGTCGGTTTTTGGGCCCCGAATCAAAGGGAGGTCTCTTTGAACGTTACGCCATGTGTGGACGGGAACTGTATTACACGCGTAACAACAGAGGTTGCTGAACTTGTTAACACCGACTATGAACAAGGGCGTCCATAGTAGAGTCCCTTGTTTTTGTCAGTCAGTACGTATATGTCTACCATGGCTGATTGGAGTGAGGAAGAAGTCCTTCAATTTATTAGTTATTACGAAGAACAGACTTTACTGGGGCCAGAAAATTCTTGGAATCTCGTGTCAGCGAGTAATTCCCGACCACTGTATTCTACCCTTCTAGTATATAACATTGATTGCCACCATCTTCTTTTATTTCGCTTCATCTTCGTTAAATAATGTATATAAATATATGGCAGCTGCTACTTGCATGGTGGCCATCGTCGGTAAACAACCCGGACAGAGACAGACTGATGATCGCAGTGGATTGAAATGAAGTTAAGTGCTTAACGTGGTTACGGTTCGTCCTCAACATTTTGACACCTTGTAACCGTATATACGTAACTCAGTTACACATACAAGGTTCGGCTCTCACGTGTGTACCCACCTTTACGTTGCTAAATACATCTGCAGGGTTTTGTTTTTTCCATTTAAGATCATGAGAAAGTGATGATATCAAATAATGCTGTGCTAGTAATCAGCCAAGTTTCAACATATGTTTATTTCTTAGATAGCTCATCCTCTTTACTTCCCTCTTTCCCTCTTGCGAAGTATCCATGACCTCATTATTGATGACCCCGTCTCTCTCGGCATCTGTTATCGGAAAGGGAAAGAGTTTTCTATGACTTCCTTTTTTTTGAGCTCGTCTTGTAATGTAATACGATTCTTATACGCGTATACTTTCCAGTTGTAGGTTAAGCTAGGTAATATTTCCAGGATAATCTAGACTGTTTCTGAAACACACTTCATAATAGTCATAGATATAATTTTTCGTGACAAGGGATTATAAAAACTTAGTAAGAGTACTGAATTATTACTGCTCTACAGGATAGTTTAAAAATGCTCATTCTATAAAGATCAAATTAATACACTCAAATACATATATATTATCTAAATATGCACCATCCCTTGCTGATATAATATGATAAAATGCCCACAATAACGATAAAGATTACCTTGATATACAAACTGTACATTTCCAAAATATAAGCTACGATCTCCATAGCTTTATTTCCAGCTTCTGTAGATTTTAAATGTATTCAGCTGAGCTTACATAGGCTTATTTCATATTTTTTTTTTTTTATTTCAGTTCGTGTTATTACTACTCAGCAATTTTTTTTAAATCACTACGGCACTAGGATTTGTTGCTAAATCCATGGTTACTTTTTTTAAAGCAAGTAGTGGTTTATTTATTAATTTACTTTTTCTTGAGAAACCGAATTCTGGATTTTAAAACTAGGTATTTCATTGTTATTATCGTAATTAAATTATAGTTTACGTACTTCAATATTTTTTGTTTTGGAGACTTCATACAGCCCATCTCGTTCTCGGTTGCGTGATAGTGCTTTTGCCCGCACATAGTCATTATATATGTCTATCACATTACCGTGATTTATATACATATATCGAACTACAAATGTCCTTTAATATCTAATTCGCTCTACCTCAGAATTAATATATTTTCATAAATGTTTAACCGAGGGGGAATTTATTGAGATGTCGATGGTTCGAGCCTGTCGATCGCCAATTCTATTATCGCTTAATAAATTCCCCCTCGGTTAAACATATATGACAATATATTAATTCAGAGTTAGAGCGAATTACATATTAAAGGACATTTGTAGTTCGATATATGTATATGAATCACGGTAATGTGATAGACTTGTATAATGACTACGTGTGGGCAAAAGCACTACCACGCAACCGAGAACGAGATGGGCTGTATGAAGTCTCCAAAACAAAAAATACCTGTGCGCGGCAGGTATATGAGGTGGGAGGCGGCATATACTTATATCTCTTGCGGTGGCGGGGTGGTCTGGGGCTTCACTGCCAGTCCTGGAATTGAGAGGTCGATGGTTTGCGCCTGTCGATCGCCAATTCTATTATCGCTTAATAAATTCCCCCTCGGTTAAATGTATATGAAAATATATTAATTCCGAGGTAGAGCGAATTAGATATTAAAGGACATTTGTAGTTCGATATATGTATATGAAATCCCGGTATTGTGATAGACTTATATATATATATATATATATATATATATATATATATATATATTATATATATATATATATATATATACATATATATATATATATATATATATATTATATATATATATGTATATATATATATATATATATATATATATATATATATATATATATATATATATATATATATAGATATATTTACATATAATGATGTCATCCGATAACGACGTTCCGATCATAACTATTTACGTACATTGCATAAAATGCCACCAGGTATAGTCAATTGTGTATGCCCGTATAGGGCCAATCTTTGTTTCGGTTGAGATTACAAACTTCTTGGCTGGGACTTAGTAGTCCTTCAATCAATTTTTAATGAAAAGTAAAGCCAGACCGCGTACAAAATCCTTCCCACACAGACAGGCTGGGGAAGAATGTCGAAGTCCTGAGGTGGGCAAATTTTGACTTTCTTTACTACAACTTTTTAAGTGTCCCTTACTTGAGAGAGAAAAACGTGCCACCAAGAGATTTTGAAACATGCAGGAAAACAAGAGTATGAAATCTACTATGAAAAGAAATGATTTTACTCAGTAATTTTGCCAAATTAATAAAACTACCAACACTTATACTTCTATTTTTGTAATACAGAAATTCCAACACTTATACTTCTATTTTTCTAAAACAGAAATTTTATTCGGTTAAGAACACCTTCTCCGGCGTGTACCTATGTTAAGTACATAATTATCATTTCTGACGATTTTCCTGCAACCTTTCATGTTATTTACACTTTATCAACTTTATTTGCTGTGCTATTATTATGTTCACCAAAACCAAAAAGAATATTGGTAACAATTATGATTTAAGTATCTTATTAATAAAGGAAACTCGACAATTTGTTCTATCTAATGTCTGAAATAAAAGATAAACTGTAATATCCTGAAAGGAGGCGGTATTGACCCCACAGACCCGGTTAAGCTGTAATTTGATTTCGAGAACACTGTCAGTCGACCTGTGCGAAGACTCGTAATTCATTTTCATTTAGTATAGTAAAATGCCTCAGTTTACGAAACATGACAGTCAGTTTTCTTTATGGGTGCCAAGAGGATGAGGGCAATTATCTTTTATCTCATTTTATATAATCAAATAAAACACACAGAAACAATGAACGATGGAAGATAATCCTTATATGTTAATCTATAAGTACCAATTCCTTTGAATAATATTGCCAATAATAAGTACGAATGTTCAAGCACTATACTCCTGGAAACGATGGTGAACCCTTGGTTGAAAACATTGATCTAAAAGTTTCGAAAAGTATCGTTACATTTCCATGCAAAAAATTTCAACTATAGATATAAAATAGAATATATACTGCATAACCAAAGGTAGAGAAGAACTGAAATTCATTGTTCATGCCGAAATATATTTTCGAAGCGTTATGTACTCTATTGCTATATATATATATATATATATATATAGTAAAAAATAGATATATATATATATATATATATATATATATATATATATATACATATTATATATATATATATATATATATTATTAGTATATATATATATATATATATATGTATATGAATTTCCTGAGGTTCCAAATTTAATTCAATATTTTAGGGATAGTGCTTGATTTGGTGTGTTCTTTCATTGCCAAATGCTCCTTATCAACAGAATCCAATATTTTCATCATTTGTCCATTAAGATAATCCTTTCCTTATGCTTCCTATTCAGTATGAGTGAGGCATTAACCGTTAATGGCGTCGCCAGCCAAATGTTATTGGTACAATGATCCTTGAAACATGCAAGGGAGTCCTTGTTGTGTCGGAGGATAATGGTTTAGCAACTGCCATGTTACCGGAAACGGTCGGGATACAATAAACTCAATAGAGCTTCCGTCGTTGCGGATGGAGTCTGGAAATTGGCTGTAAGGTCCTGCTTTTTTTCCTTTAAATTGCTCACGTAAATTTTGATAAATGAATTAGAATTTTAAATACACACACACACCCACATTCACAAGCATATATATATATATATATATATATATATATATATATATATATATATATATGTATATTTACATACTATATATATATATATATATATATATATATATATATTTATATATATATATATATATATATATAAATTCTGTTAAAAACCGGATACGTCTCAAATATAAAAGGTCAATTAAAACGGACCTATATTTCAGTGGTCGACTGCCACCCTTATCAAGCAGTTTATGACAGAAGTTATATGGGCGAAATATGTAGAGGGAGAAATGCCCTTTGGTGATGCCTGGGGCCGTCACTGAGTTGCCGTAGGTTCGTTTAATTGTCTTAATCCTCTTCATCGTTGCCTTAAGAAAGACATTGTCTGTATGGTCAGAATCTCAGGCTCCATTGGAAAGGTTGACCCTATTATCTTGGTGTTTTCTCAGTGAAGATTCCACCATTTGGCATTTGGATCGACAGCTACCTTTTTTCTTTATAAAAATTTTGGATGGGTTGCCCACGAGCCCAATACCTCTGGAGTGAAAACTCATCCCGAATTTTATAAGATAGGCTGTCGGTGCAAATGCCAAATAGTGGAATCTTCACTGAGAAAACAACAAGATAATAGGATCAACCTTTCCAGTGGAGCCTGGGATTCTGACCATATAGACAATGGCTTTCTTAAGGCAACGATGAAAAGAATTAAAATAATTAACAGAACCTACGACAGCTCAGCGACGGCAACAGGCATCACCTAAGGGTATTTCTCCCATTATATATTTCACAAATGTAACTTCTGTCATTCACTGCTTGATAATGATAGTAGTCAAACCACCGAAATATATATATGTGTATGTGTATATATGTATATATATGCTTAAAAAATCACAGTAGATGCACGTGACTTCATAAATAAGCGAATACCACGGAAAATGATAGTCAGAAATCGCTTGGATTTCTGACTATCATTTTCCCGTGGTATTCGCTTATATATATATATATATATATATATATATATATATATATATATATATATATATACATATATATATATATATATATATATATATATACAATATATATATATATATATATATATATATATATATATATATATATATATATACATATATATATATATATATATATATATATATATATATATATATATATATATATACATATATATATATATATACATATATATATATATACATATATATATATATATATATATATATACATATATATATATATATATATATATATATATATATATATATATATATATATATATATACATACATCAGTCGATGCAAGGTGAAGGACAATCCTTTATTCCCATTATTTGTACTTTATTGTCGCGACGTTTCAAGACATAAAAGTCCCATTATCAAGCTAAAAAAAGATAAAACGAAAGTTAAAATCATAAACTCGGAATACATACTAAAAGTTTAAAAAGTTACAAAATATAAAAAAGCAAGTACAAGAGTAGGGAGGAGTCAATACCATAAGGTGCTGAAAGCACAGACCGAGTGACAATTCGGGCCGGGTCAGCTTCGACTTGAACTCACGAGAGATACAGAGGTGTTGAGGAAGACTGGGTGTTTAACTGCGGAACGAGTTGTTTAATGAAAACGGTGATTCTAAAATAACTAAATGATGTTCATTAGGGGATTGGCCTATAATTTCAAAATCTTTGTAATTCAAGTCATGTTTACATTTCTTTGTATGCTCGCGTATACATGAAAACTCAGGATTAGTTAATTTGACACCTGTTCTATAACTAACGCCTCGATGAGAATCTAATCTCACTTTGAGTAACCTCCGTGTGGAGCCGACATACTTCCCTAGATTCATGGTAGAAATTTTTGTTATGAATAAATGGGACTCTTGCAAACAGTGCCAAAATTACGATTGTTTGCAAGAGTCCCATTTATTCATAACAAAAATTTCTACCATGAATTGAAACTGTCAATAGAAAGTTTTTTTCCTTTTTTGCAAGCAATTGAATTAAAAACTAATACCTTGCAACCCAATGAATATCAGATCTCTGTTTAAACACAAGGAGAAATAAAAAAAAAAACCACTCAGTCCATTGATGACCTAAGGAGTCGTATATCTATTTAATTGCCCTAGATGTAATCTAGGGAAGTATGTCGGCTCCACACGGAGGTTACTCAAAGTGAGATTAGATTCTCATCGAGGCGTTAGTTATAGAACAGGTGTCAAATTAACTAATCCTGAGTTTTCATGTATACGCGAGCATACAAAGAAATGTAAACATGACTTGAATTACAAAGATTTTGAAATTATAGGCCAATCCCCTAACGAACATCATTTAGCTATTTTAGAATCACTTTTCATTAAAGAACTCGTTCCGCAGTTAAACACCCAGTCTTCCTCAACACCTCTGTATCTCTCGTGAGTTCAAGTCGAAGCTGACCCGGCCCGAATTGTCACTCGGTCTGTGCTTTCAGCACCTTATGGTATTGACTCCTCCCTACTCTTGTACTTGCTTTTTATATTTGTAAACTTTTTAAACTTTTAGTATGTATTCCGAGTTTATGATTTTAACTTTCGTTTTATCTTTTTTTAGCTTGATAATGGGACTTTTATGTCTTGAAACGTCGCGACAATAAAGTACAAATAATGGGAATAAAGGATTAGTCCTTCACCTTGCATCGACTGATGTCTACTGGTTGATAGAACCGCCTTCAATTTTCACTATATACATATATATATATATATAAATATACATATATATATATATATATATATATATATATATATATATATATATATATATATATAAAGATCAGTGGGCAGTGGAAACAGGCTGGTACATAAGAACATCTTTGTTAGTGCCGATGTTTCGAGACAAGTCTCATTTTCAAGGCATTAGCTATCGAACGGGCAGTAAATTGAGTAATCCCGAATTTTCGAATATAAGAGAGCATGCCAAAAAATGTGGTAGTAGCATTGAATATAATCAATTTAAAAGCATAACAAGGCCCTCTTCCGAGCTAGCACTATCTATTCTGGAATCGCTAACTATCAAACAGACAGTACCATTGTTGAATGGTACTCCTCCACCCCTCTCTACCTGTTGTAACCGTCTTCTTGCCTTTCACTTGCCTTCATTCCATAAGCCCTTCTTCTCCTTTCTATATAGGTTGGTACCTCCTGCAATGATGAATCTATCTTTATGTAAATTTGATTTTAAAGTGATTTTTGTATAATTTGTTTTTTTCTATAATTTACAACATTTATTCTTTTATTACAAGCCTTAATACCATCTTGTTTCCACTGCCTTCTGATCTTCATATATCGACTGATTAGCTGTCCACCTGTATCCCTTATATATGTATATATATATATATATATATATATATATATATATATATATATATACATATATATGTGTATATATAGTATATATATATATATATATATATATATATATATATATTGGTCTTATAACGAAAACACTTCTCTACAAACCTTATCAGAATCGACTAAGTAGTTGCGCCTACGTGGAAGAACACTTAATTGCCTACAGGAAGACCACTGTCGAGTAGTATGCCGATTTGAGAAAAATATGTTTTATATATGCATTACAGTTTACATAACTTCTTTATGTTTACTAAATAATCAGAATTTCCATTATCTAAAAGTCCAATAGGTGAAGATCATTGGCTAAATTAGCTTTTGCATGAGGCTTTCAGTGCCTGGCTAGATAAAAACAAACTAGGAGGATTGAAAATTACCTGTGGCCATTTATGAACATGTATTTTGAACACTTTAAGATACTCCTATACATAGTCTGTAATATTTCAATTAAATTTCCTCCAG
>NC_061089.1:11064899-11077399 GCF_015104395.2 Macrobrachium nipponense
TTTCCGCCAACTTGGTGCGCTTATTTTAGTGAAAATGCACTTCTTCTGGTCTCATCTGGACAATTTTCTAGAGAATTGTGGAGATTTCAGTGAAGATCAGGGTGAGCACTTTCACCATGATATCAGTGTTATGGAGGAATGCTATCAAGGCCGATGGAATATCAACTTTCTGGCCGAGTACTGCTGGTGCCTGAAGAGAGATGTGGAGTCTGCTCAGTACAAACGGAAGTCCCTGAAGAGATCATTCATCGATGAGTAGCTTCCTTAGTTCACTATACTTTTCTTGCTATCTATTCAAAGTATTTTGTAAGTCTTATGTGAAAAACTCAGTCTAATATTTTCAATATTGTGTTTCATTCACCTACAAATAGATTGGAATTTAAGATATTTTTAATGTGCTAATATTTCATTACCTTAATCTCATTGAGTAAAATGAGCATGATTTTGGATTCAGTGCAAAAAACTGGTATTATATGTTAGACCTTGAAAACAGCACAGGCCAGTGTTATCGATGGCTCCAATAAAATCTAACAAATCCGATCTTTTTGAACAAGCCTACGTTCTCCGAACAAATCAAAGCTACGTCCTATGGAACAACCCAAAAACTGAGTTCTCCAAAACAAATAAAAAACTTAAGTTCTTTGGAATAAACAAACTGTTCTTCTCAAACAAGCCTACGTTCCTTGGAACAAACAATCATTCTTCTTGGACAACCTTATTTTCTTCGGAATAAACAAACCAGTTCCTTTCGAACAAGCCTACTTTCTTTGAAACAAGCAATTGTTCTTCCGAACAACCTTACGTTTTTCAGAATAAACAAACCCATTTTTAATGAACAAACCTGAGTTCTTTGGAAAAAGCCATACTTGTTCTATTTGAACAAACCTACATTGTTATGCATAAACTTGAGTTCTCTGGAATGGATCAAACCTATGTTCGGTTTTGTCATTGCACACAGAATTAAAAACCATTCATTTCAAACAAACCCACGGCCTCCAAGACAAACCAAAACCCGTTCTCCTTGAACGAAACCTAATCTCACAAGCCACGTACTTTAGAGTACCAAAACATTCTTTTGAACAAACTATACGCTGTTCTCTAACGGCCTTAAAATGATGTTGCTTGATTCCCTGGAGCGAGCCTGTACCAAGAGTGTCACAATCAATCTTATGGAACAAACCACAGACCCTTGCGCTCAATCCCCCCCCCTGGGACAAGTGCGCACCACCTAGTGCCTTCTAAAACAAGGGGCACTTCCATTTTCTTGTGGCGCCACTGTGCACTGTGATGGTAATTGCTTCATAGCAAGGAAGTTAAAGGAAAGGAAAACGCATTTTCGAGAAGTTCGGCAGCAAGGAGGCATTAGCGCCCGTGTTGGAGGCGCCTGTTTACGCGGTTGTTCTGGAATCGTCGGGCGTGTTGTGGAGCGCAACACGCGCCAATGTGTGGGAGGAACACAGCAAAATATGATGCAATATTCCGTCGAGAGTCTTCTAAGAAGTTTTAGTAATCTCAGGAGCCTGTGACGTTCACCGTAGGCTCCGCCCCCAGAGTGCCGTATAAATACGACGGTCGAAGAAGGAGAAAGAGAGATCATGAGAGAGAGATCACCTATTAGTCACAGAGAGATATCCTCAGTAAGAGCCACAGATCAGATTATCAGTGAGAGATCAGCAGCAGCAGAGATCATCCGAGAGTATAAGAGAAAAGAGACCGACGAAGGATCAGAAGAAAAGTTGCTCGAGAGTTGGTTTGATTCTGGTCTAGTCATCTTCAAGAGTGGACGGCCGAGTTATCTCGACGTTGAGCAGGCTTCAGAGAAGAAAATGTCCTGCTAGAGGTTTTGGGGAGTTCCTGCCTTTCAAGTATCAAGAGTAGACATTATTTTCTGCAATACGGAGTCGAGAAGACGTCTGCAATTGCCATTCTCCTTTCGTGAAGCCATCGCTTCGAGTCACTAAACCGGCCAGCAAGTATTTGAATTACCTCGCCGTTCCCCAGTTCATGCAGTGTAAGATTCTGTTTTTTTTATGTAGATAGGAGATACCATTCTGCATTTACCTTTGTTAGTAAGCTTGTAAATAAACATTTGTTGTGTTAGTGTTTCTTTCTATATTCGTATCCCCAGTTTCAACTGTTGGTGTTGAAATATATTTTCTTTTTATTTTAATTCATATCGAACCTGAAGCGGACCTCTCAGAGGCCGTGACAACCACCTACTGGCCACCTCCATTGCATAGTAACTCCTGCCAAACCAGACTACCATCTCACTTATGCGCCATTTCTGGCATGCTGAAGCTATACCTGACTTTTGGAGAAATAATTGCATCCCCTATGCACCTGCAACATGGCTACTATCCTCAAGGAAATCAAAACCTTCACTGAGGTGTGGAAACTCCTGGGACTCAAGAGCCCAGACATGACAACATGGGTCAATGAATAAAAAGCAGCGACTAAGAAGCAAGGAAGAAAAGGAGGGGAAAGAAAGACAGGAGAAGGAGAAAGAAAGCAAGGAGAAGGAGAAAGAAAGACAGGGAAGGGAGAAAAAACAAAGGAGAGGGAGTGAGAGAGAGCCCACAAGCTCACCATCACCTAACAGAGGGTCTTGAACTCCTCTCCGTCTCCTCCCTAGCCCTCTCTCCACAGCATCAGCTCTTTAATCCAAAAATAGACAGATTCTAAGACAGAGGCCTGGCTCGACCACATAGAAGTTTTCTCCTGGGAAAGTACCTGGCCTGAAAGGGCAAAGTTGCCTTCCATTCCCTTCCTGAGATAAACGAGGGAAGTTTGAGGAGGTCTGAAAGGCCATTACTAAGGCCTACAAGATCACCCTGAATGCTGGAGACAACTTTGACGAGGCCAGACCAAGGAAGCGTGTCAAACCTGGATTGAACGGGCATCCTCTAAGGCCGGGTATTCACGATCAGGTTTACCTGTCAGTCCACCCACGACCATTCTATGGATGAGCATCACATGTAGAAGACTTGTTATATACCAGCGATGGAAACTCCGCTGGCTGATAAGGTGGTGGAGCTACATAGACTAGCTGTTGCTACAGCAATTAATTTCAAAATAGGAAAGAAGCAAAATGGGGTAACGGAGTGTGGTTTAAATATTGCCTGTTAAAGAGAGATGTCTATTCTCACGCAATATTAATGAATAAGGTTAAATTTGACCTAGGTGCTAGTTAGTTATGAAATGGACTGAGAAGCCTACTTCCACCAGTAACACCTTTCATAGAAGGCAGGGAATTCTGTTACAACAGAATTCCATCTAATAAAAGGAGCCCATAAAAACACCAAAATATAGAGAGAAAAGTACTATATTTCATAGACTGCTGTCTCTCTCTTAAGGTATATGAATG
Source organism: Macrobrachium nipponense (assembly GCF_015104395.2). NCBI lineage: Eukaryota > Metazoa > Arthropoda > Malacostraca > Decapoda > Palaemonidae > Macrobrachium > Macrobrachium nipponense. The sequence goes on from NC_061089.1 coordinate 11,068,264, forward strand.
AGAAAAGTTTACAGAAAAGGTGGTATTTATACCATGAGATCCATCGACAGGTAAGCCAATTTAGGTCAACCCCGCTGATAATCTTCCTTTAATCTTCTTAAGCGTTGGTTGAATGAAAACCTTGTTGATCTCATCTGAAATCCATGCTCCTTTTGAGATGTTCATTACCTGCCTCTCTTGACAAAATAATAAAGTTAGTTGAATTATGTGCATCTAATAACGTATTTTCATTCGGGGAATCATTCTACAAGCAAAAATTCGGGTGTAGTATGGGTAGTCCTTAAGTCCTGTTTTGGCCAATCTATACATGGAATACTTTGAAACTACAGTAATAGATGCAATAAAACCCAAAAACATGCTTTGGATGAGATATGTTGATGATATTCTAACATTTTGGGATAATAGGTGGGCCAATTTTAATGAATTCCTTTCAAAATTAAACACATTAGTGCCCAGCATCAAATTTAAAGTTGAATGGGAAACAGACAACAAAATTCCTTTTCTTGATGTTTTAATAATCAGAGACACGACAGAATACAAATTTACCATATACAGAAAACCAACGTTCTCACTTCCATACATTCACTACTTTAGCTAACACGACATTGCTATCAAGATAGGTGTAGCCAGCAACCTGTTCTTTGGAGCCTTACGAATTTGCTCCCCAGATTTCCTGGAAAAAGAATTTGAACTAATTCGCAAGCAACTTTCGTCTTTAAGTATCCTGACGATATAATTGAGAAAGCAATTCACAAAGCAAACGTAATTTTCTACCGACCCCCTAAAGAAAAAACCAGATACACCCAACAATAAAATAAAAATTCCCCACCTGGACACGATTAAGAAGGTGACTCAGACCCTTGGAAAATCTAACCCTTTTGCATTTACTTACCCGAACACCTTAGCTAAATCCCTGATTAACGTCCAACAAAAGACATCCCCCAAGGACACTGGGGTTTATCAGATCCCATGCCAGGACTGTGACCAATCTTACATCGGATTTACAGGAAAATCACTTCCCCCGAGATTAATACAACACAAACTGTCAGTTAGGTATGGACAACAGAACTCGGCTATTTTCAACCATATAAATGAACATAACCATAGAATAAACTGGAATATGTCACGTATAATTTATAGCAGCAACTGCCGGTACAAGAGTCAAATGATGGAATCGGCCTTAATAAAAGAGAGGCAGGTAATGAACATCTCAAAAGGAGCGTGGATTTCAGATGTGATCGACAAGGTTTTCATTCAACCAACACTTAAGAAGATTAAAGGAAGATTATCAGCGGGGGTGACCTAAATTGGCTTACCTGTGGATGGATCTCTTGGTATAAATACCACCTTTTCTGTAAACTTTTCTCATTCATATACCTGAAGAGAGAGACAGCAGTCTATGAAATATAGTGTTTTTATGGGCTCCTTTTATTAGATATATATATATATATATATATTATATATATATATATATATATATCTGTGTGTGTGTGTGTGTGTGTGGGTGTACGCATGTCTATGTATGTGTGGCCAAAATGATCCATTGGAGATTTAGAAATAAGGCCTATGAGAAGCCTGACCAGTGATTGCCTTCTGTAAATACAGAAATATTGCTACATTATTTTTTTACGTCTTAAATCAAAAAAAGAAAGACTTACTACTAAGTGTAATTTAACCCGATTCTTGTTATAATGACTCTGATGTGAATTTTATCTTTACAAATAATATTGTTTGTTATAAACTATGTACATTATAATTATATTATTCTTTTAGTGTAATATTAGTAATTCACTAATATTTTTCGGTACATAAAATCATTATTATTTATGACAATGTAAATAGCTGCAGTCAACATGAAAATTATATAGTAAATCTATTTATACGTTCTAATAACAAATAAAACCACCCCAAATGTGAAAATGATTTATGCACAATAACACACATCCGATCATTAGGGATATAATGCCTTTCAAATTTCCCGCAGGGACAGACAGAAGTACAACGCATTGTTTGACATTGTTAGTTTCTTCTTCAAATTGACACTGTGAGACAACATACGAAGCTGCATCGCAGACGATGTAGTTCTATGAGCAAACTTGCAGAATATATGGAAATATAATATTTACTGAAGTGAAATATCTATGAATAATTGAAAGGGAGAAGGGCTATGGAACTTCAGAATTCAGTCTTTAATCTCCCACGGAGGTCTTTCGTACTCCTTGGGGTACGCGTACCCAAGGCAGAGAGAGCCCTTGCTATGCAGATTTAACGTATGTTCTAAATATATACATAAGTTACGTAAATTAATGTAGTTTGGATCCGAAAATATCGAAACTAAGAGTTTTTTGGAGAGTTCGTTTCCATTTCATGAAATATGTTCATGAAAATCTATTGGGAACAAACAGAAAATAACACTGATTTCAATATAAATTTTTCTGATTTCCATATGATATCTCTGTCTTAAGTAAACCTTCAGTTGCGTTGTTCAATTTCATTTTCAAATATTAGAAAATTCTCTAAGCCAATACAAAGCAGGAAATTTCACCTTCATCCCCAAGTTTTCTTTCTTACGGTTTGAGTAACAAATGACAAAGACCCTTTGTTCATAAGTAATTACCAGTGACCTTCGGTAATGACCGTGACAAACTATAAATAAAGCTTTTATTACCTTGAAAGTAAATAGCATGCGACAAAAATAAGAGTTTAAGAAAATTATTATTTCTGTAACATAATATGTAGAGGGGGAGGTGGGAAGGGGCGGGGGAGAATTTTCTCTGAATTTCCTCTAGACTGTATTTTGTTTTGACTTTACTATTACGATACCTTTTCGACATCGTTGTCCTTTTTTTCTCTGTTAATTTCTCCACTAATTCAGATGAAAGTACAGTGGTAATGAATGATTTTGATTCGAATTATTTATTATTCAAAATTACTATTGCGGTTTAATGTACCAGAAAGAAACTTTGATATCAACGTTGTCAATGTTGACCGAGAGTGGTTTGAGAAAAGAAAGTATATGTATACTCGTACCCAATAAGATTTATTCATTTATAAATTTGCTTTTTTCATATCATTTAATACACACTTTTACTTTTCATTAGCATGTGGTTTTCATTCTATTCAGGAACCCATATCGTCTTGCAGTCTAGTCTATCTTAACGCCCGTGATAAGCGTTTAACCACAATTGCTTCCTCTATATGTCTTACCCTTTCAAACAATTAATACAAAGACATTCAGCTTTTCTTCTCTGATTCACATGTTTCAATTCAATAAACATTTGGATTTGTATATATTTTTTTCTACACATACAAAGGCTCTTCGAGATAGCCACATTCTCTTCATTGTTCTCTCCACGTTTCTTATATTCTGCGATTTATTAATTTATCAGCCTATTTTTCTGCATTTGGTTCCCTTTAGTGTCACTGTTCTTTCCTCAATCCTCAAGAGAGGTTTTTGAGACCTACATCTGACAATGTTAATAATAACGTACCTTTTTTTTTTTCATTCAGTTTGCCCATGAATATCTTTTCTTCATTAGTTTTCTGTAAAACAAAGCTATTGTGGCAGATTTGTCTGTCCGTCTACACTTTTTCTGTCCGCCCTCAGATCTTAAAAGCTACTGAGGCTAGGGGGCTCCAAATTAGTGTGTTCCTTATCTGCCATCCAATCATCAAACATACCAAAATTGCAGCCTTCTAGTCTGAGTAGTGGTTTTTTGTTTTATTTAAGGTTAGAGTTACCTATAATCGTGCTTCTGGCAAGTATGTAGGACAGGCCATCACCGGGCCCTAATTCAAGTTTCATGGGACACGGCTCATACAGAATTATACCGAGACGACGGAAAGCTAGATCTATTGTTGGGGACTTGATTATACGCTGTAGTGATTGCACAGAAAACTTGATTGCGCTGAAGAAACTTTGGCTCATGTTTTTTCTTGTGTTAATATTGCGATGGACATTTGTCTGATTTTTGTCCCGCAACCGCCTTCAAACAATCTAAAATTTCTCTTCGCTAAATTTCCTAATTTTCTTGTCTTCAATCTTCCTTTTCAGAAGCCCTCAGAGATGCAATTACTTGCTGCTGAGTCAGCGACCTCATCCTTGAATTTTACATAACCTTTATAAATTACTTCCGCTTCAGCGTCTTTGAACTCACACCATTTTTCATTCATCTTCATCTTATGCGACTAAACACAGGTCTTTCATATTTAAAGCACGAATTTTTATATCTAAAATTGGAACCATTAACTTTTAACTAGCAAACTTCGTATTTCATTTGCTCCTCTATAATTTCATCAGCTTTCTGTCACATCCACATTTTACATACTATGGCTAAACACATAAAAAACTTTTCTTAATGATTCGGTTTTCTCAATTCTAATTATGAACATCAAATATAATATTTGTAAAGCACGTATTTCCAATAGCCAGAATTCCACAAGACTCCCCAGTCACTTGTATTCCAGCTCTCTAACCTTACTATAAAGAAATGGAATATATGTGTGCATACAACATCGCAAATGTAGTCACATATTTATTTATATATACTTTTTCCCAAAAAAATCTTGATTTGAAGTGATACGAATGTTTTGGTTGGTTCTATATCTGGCTTCCGTTCCTTGATTGTTGAAAATTTGATTGAGCGTTTAATTAGCTTCGTCTAAAGTTTTTGTTTATGCATCTTGGAAAATAACCTTTCATCCTGAGATTCCTGCCGTTATTTAGTGCCTTTTCTATTTCCTGGAACCCAAATATCTCATTTTGATTGAATAAGTTCCTCGTAACCATAGTGATCTGTGATTTGGGATTTTTCATTCTGTCTCCTTTTCTGTGAGTCACGTCAGCCCTCCTCATTTTATTGTCCGTTTAACTTCATAATTAAAATCGGTTGTTTAGGCCCATTTCGGAAGTTTTGTCCCGTTGTTGAAATATATATATATATATATATATATATATATATATATATATATATATATATATATATATATATATATATCTTCATATACACGCACAACACGCGCACACACACACACACAAACACTGTATATACGTGTATATATATATATATATATATATATATATATATATATATATATATATATATATATATATATGTATATATATATATATCATATATATATATATATATATATATATATATATATATATATATATATATATATATATATATATATTATATATATATATATATACATATATATATATATATATATATATATATATATATATATATATATATGTATATATATATATATATATATATATATATATATATATATATATATATATATATATATATATTATATATATATATATGTATATATATTTATTTTGCCGAAGTTTCACGACTCATAGTCGCATCCTCAAGTCTATAATTAAAGATAAACACACGAACATTAAACTAAGCACTGCATAATTCGTAAAATTACGCAATATTTAAAAATTCCATGAACATCAGCATGTAGAACATTTAAAAATTTTAAATTTTGAATATCTTAAAACAGAAAAACAATAAATTATATACAGTAAAGTTATATTAAGATTATTTTAAAAATTACAGAAGAAAACATATGAAAATTATGATGTGTATGCAAAAAAATCAATAAAAAATGAAAAATAAATAAATAACACTAAAACAGTAAGGCTATTCTGTACCTTATCCTCGCAAAGGACGGGAAGTGACTGAAAGAATTTTTTAAAGAATATAAACAAGCACTCTAGGCGATGAACAACTGAACAGAGGAGGATTGCGTATTTAAGGATGGCACTATCTATTTTTATCATAATGGATTGCAAGGTTGTTAGGTAGTTTTCATTTTGAATTTGGCCTATAATAATAAAGTCCTTATCATCAATGTGTGTTTTAAATGATTTAGAGTGGTTTCTGATATTTGACAGTTCGGGGTTTGATAATCTGCTGCCCGTTCTAAAACTTAAGCCCCCGTGGGAATCTATTCTCCCTTTTAGTAACCTCTACGTACAACCCACTTAAGTCCCGTGATCACATCTCGGGCACGTATATTTATATACAACATTAGATTTTAGAAGAGGACTAAGGTTGTCTTTCGTTTTAAACAGGGATCCGATAGTTAATGGATTTTTTTGGAACTATTTTAAGGTTCTAAATCATGTAAAACACGCATTAATGATAAGGACTTTACTATTACAGGCCAAATTCAAAATGAAAACAACCTAACAACCTTGGAATCCATTATGATAAAAAAGATAGTGCCATCCTTAAATACGTAATCCTCCTCTGTTGTTCAGTTGTTCATCGCCTAGAGTGCTTGTTTATATTCTTTAAAAAATTCTTTCAGTCACTGCCCGTCCTTTGCGAGGATAAGGTTCAAAATACGTTACTGTTTTAGTGTTATTTATTTATTTTTCATCTTTTATTGATTTTTTTACATACACATCATAATTTTCGAATGTTTTTCTTCTGTAATTTTTAAAATAATTTTAATGTAACTTTACTGTACGTAATTTAGCGTTTAGTGTTTTTCTGTTTTAAGATATTCAAAATTTTTAAATGTTCTACATGCTGATGTTCATGGAATTTTTAAATATTGCGTAATTTTTACGAATTATGCAGTGCTTAGTTGTAATGTTCGTGTGTTTATCTTTAATTATAGACTTGAGGATGCGGCTATGAGTCGTGAAACTTCGGCAAAATAAATGTACTTGAGTACGATGCCTTTCCTTATGGTTCCTCTGATAAGATGTACCTAGAGCTGCAGCTCCGTCTTCTAAGGATATATATATATATATATATATATATGATAATATATATATATATATATATATATATATATATATATATATATATATATATATATATATATATATATATATATATATATATATATACATATATATATATATATATATTATATACTATATATATATATATAATATATATATATATATATATATATATATATATAAATATATATATATAATATATATATTATAAATTATTATTATTTATATTACGTACAGGCTGTTATGAAATTAGAGCCTCCCCCCTCAACAGTCTAAACTAAAATTGATATGGAAAAAACAAAAGTAATTCATAATAGGTATTTATTGAAGTTTCTCTCTGAGTATTTAATATTTTGTGTGGCCTCCATCTGCCTGTACCACAGCCTGGTACCGCAGCTTGCATTCTTCAGGGGTATGATTTCAGCAAATTGCAAAAAAGCTGAGACTCAAATTCCATTTCCCTGAGTACTTCGGTCACCTCTCTTCGCTGGTCGTCGAGGCTTGGTATACCATCATAGTTCACTGTGCGCGCTTCAACACGATCCTTTAAGATACTACCAATATTTTCACACACATTAAGGTTAGGGGAACTACCTGGAAATTCACTTGACAAGAAGAAATCAATACCGCTGTTTCGAAGCAGCTCCTGTGCCTGAAGAGCCTTGAAGCATGGTGCCTTATCATGCAAAAATGTGACTTCTTCAACAGATAAAACATTTTCAGTATCTTTGAGGAAAGGAAATACTCCACCAGTAAGCACAGTTTCCCTGAAGTTCGCCATTCCATGACTATCCTTTTTCTTTGATGATCGACATTAACCATTTGGCTGTGAAACCGAGAAAAATTTTCTGAGCTCGTCAATCCATCGTCTTTTCCTTCCCCTGCTTCGTTTGCAATCTCTAGGGACCCATTATGTTATTCTTTACGTCCATCTAATATCTAATATTCTCATTATATATCCTTCCCACGCCCATTTCTATTTTTTACTTTTTGTTAGGATATCTTCTCCTTTAGTTTGCTCTCATATCCATGTTGCCCTTTTTCTGTCTCTTAGCCTTATTCCTATCATTAATCTTTCCATAGCTCTTTGAATTGTAACCAGGTTATGTTCTAAGGCTTTAGTAAGGTTCCTAGTTTCTGATGCATAAGTTAATACTGGTAGGACCATCTGATTGAATACTTTTCTTTTTAGAGAAAGTGGCATTTTACTTTTCATAATCTCATTTTGTTTACCAAAAGCTCTCCATCCATTGTTTATCCTTCTTTTAATTTCGGTCTCATGTCCTGGAAAAAACACTTACTTTCTGTCCTAGATATGTATATTCATTAACAATCTATAGAGGTTCGTCCATAACTCTTATTTGTTGTCTCACTGCATTTTCATTGAACATTTTCTTAATTTTACTCCTATTCATTTTCAGTCCTACATTTCTTCTTTCTCTATTCAAATCCTCTATTATTTTTTTTAATTCTTCCTCTGATTCAGAGTAGAACTATGTCATCTGCAAATCTTAAGTTGTCTAGGTATTCCCCATTAATGTTAATTCCTACATTTTCCTAATCTAAAATATTAAAAACTTCTTCTAGGCATGCTCTGAATAATTTAGGAGAGATGGGGTCTCCCTGTCTAACTCCTTGCTGTGCTACCCATATAGATATCTTCGAGTGTTCTAACATAAGACTCATCTATTCCTTGCTTTTGAAGAGCTTTCATTATTGCTGAAGTTTTGACGGTATCAAAAGCTTTCTCGTAGTCTACAAATGCCATACACAGTGGTGTGTCATACTCTGTTGATTTTCCTTTAGCTGGTTGTTGAATACCCGTTTCTAAAATCTGCCTTCTCTCCTGGTTGATGAAATTATTGCTGTCTTTCTATTCGGCCTAATATGGTCTTTGTAAATATTTTATATATTACTGACAGTAAACTTACTGGGCGGTAGTTTTTCAGGTCATTCGTACCTACCTTTTGGTGAACTGATATAATGATAAAGTTTTTCCAAGCTGTAGGTATAGGGCATTCTTGCAAACATTTTGTGTAAAGTTATGCGAGTTTTACTGTTATGAAATCTCCTTCATCTATTATTAAATGAATTGTTAGGCCATCTTCTCCTACTGCTTTGTATCTTTTCATGCCTTTAAATGCTTTCTTTACTTCTGCTACTTTTGGTACCGGCTCACGTGTTTCATAATTTCTATTGATAAAGTTATTTCCTATATCAGTATTGTACAGCATTGTATAGAAATCCTCAGCAATTTTTATCACTCCATCTCTTTTGTTGATAATATTTCCATTTTCATCCTTTAAAGCAAATATCTGTTGGTGCCCTGTTCCATGTCTTCTTTTCATCAAC
>NC_061089.1:11082399-11084505 GCF_015104395.2 Macrobrachium nipponense
GGAGGGAGGCTGTTTTCTCTTCCGGCATCGGTGGGGATTCAGCAAATGGGCACAGAGCATTGTGTCGAAAGGCCTGGGTTGGAGGGATTGGATTGGAGACCCCCCTCCACCCAGACCTTTCCTTCAACTTTCATCGAGAACAGAAGGAGTTATATTAGTGAAATATGTAGTGGGAGATATGCCCTTTATTGTTGCCTGTGGTCACACTGCTAGGCTGGACATTGGTTCTGTCAATTGTCTTAATCTGCTTCATCGTTGCCTTAAGGAAGATATTGTTGATATGGTTTATTGTCCCAGGCTGCATTAGAAAGGTTGATCCTATTATTCTTCTCGTTTTATCAGTGCAGATTCTATCATTTAACATACATAACGATAGTTGCTCTTGTGTAAAATTGGAAACTCATCCCAAATTTTTATACAAGAGCAGCTGTTGTTACATATATCAGATGTATAATCTGTATGAAAATTAAAACAAGATAATAGGATCAACCTTTCCAATAGTGCTTGGTACTCTGACCATATGACAATATCTTCCTTAAGGCAACGATGAAGTGAATTAAAACAATTAACAGAACCAACGTCGACTTAGTGGTGGCCTAAAGCATCACTTAAGGGCCATATCTCCCACTATATTTTTTTCACAAATGAAACTCCTTCTGTCATTCACTACTTGATAAAGGTGAAAGTTATTCCACCGACCGACATGTAGTACTTAGCTTTAAACCATAATGTTTTAATGGGCCTCTTATTCTGATATATATATATATATATATATATATATATATATATATATATATATATATATATATATATATATATATAGGCGAATGCTTGTATGTTTATCTGCTATAGAAATCTGGACGTCTTGGCAGACCCAGACAAATTTTGGCAGGCAGCCCCTATGTGGTCTGATTGTAACTTGTGTTTTTAACTATTCCATGTGGGTTTCCTCCTAAGTGCTTTATGGGTTAATGGTAATTTATTGCCAGGTTGCTCCAGGTTCTGTAATATATATATATATATATATATATATATATATATATATATATATATATCTATATATATATATATATATATGTGTGGTGTGTGTGTGTGTATATATATATATGTATATTATATATATATGATATATATAGATATATTATATATATATATGCTTGGAGAAAATCACAGTAGATGCATGTGATTTCATTATTAATAAGCAAATACCACAGGAAAATAACAGGCAGAAGATCAGTACGAAGCACTTTCCTGTATTGTGCCCTATGATGCATAAATAGACACGGGAAAGCACTTGGTATTGATTTTCTGCCTGCTATTTTCCTGTGGTATTCTCTTATACAAACCTGTGTGTGTGCGTGTGTGTCTGTGTTTGTGTAATTTAAATAGCCATAATGTCCTCTAACTTTTCGAAATCCTCGTGCTTTTTTGGATTCCTTGTAACTACAAATCATTAAGAGCAGGTGAAAAATATATGAAGAATTCATGATGTTCGGTAGCGGGGAAACGAACCCGGGTCCTATAATCACAACTAGGTTGAGTTACCAGACCTGACCATGGAACGTGACCTTGTTGTGATCATATGGGACCCGGTTCGTTTCCCCCCGCTACCCGGACATCATGTATTCTTCATATGCCTTTGCACTTGGATCTTAAAGCGAATGACAGGGCGAATAATAAAAAAAAAAGCGCGAAGAATTAGAGAAGTTAAGAAGCCATTGTGACTATTACAATTACATTTTCATTAGCCATATCCCTTTACAGGTGTAGCTCTTAAGACTGGAAAGGACTATAATAAAAAATGATTGAAGAATTTAAATTTATGGGTTTGAGACTTTTAGTGCGCTTCTAAAATTTCAGTATTCTCCAAAATATTACAGTAACGACCTTAAGTAATAGTTGGTCTCTAACGAAGCTGAGATGTTGCACGCATCATTTAGGTTCAAGACATTGTTAGTTTCTTTAGGAAATAAGATATTAAGGCTTAAGCTAATTTCTTCCTAGAAACAATTTATTGCCTTAATGGATGATATAATTTTCTCTCTATGGCAAAACTGAACTAAATTTGCTTTTAATTTCTACTTTCATTGCTCAAATAGCACTATG
>NC_061089.1:11085005-11087505 GCF_015104395.2 Macrobrachium nipponense
CATAGTGCTATTTGAGCAATGAAAGTAGAAATTAAAAGCAAATTTAGTTCAGTTTTGCCATAGAGAGAAAATTATATCATCCATTAAAGGCAATAAATTGTTTCTAGGAAGAAATTAGCTTAAGCCTTAATATCTTATTTCCTAAAGAAACTAACAATGTCTTGAACCTAAATGATGCGTGCAACATCTCAGCTTCGTTAGAGACCAACTATTACTTAGGGTCGTTACTGTAATATTTTGGGAGAATACTGAAATTTAGAAGCGCACTAAAAGTCTCAAACCCATAAATTTAAATTCTTCAATCATTTTTTATTATAGTCCTTTCCAGTCTTAAGAGCTACACCTGTAAAGGGATATGACTGATGCAAATGTAATTGTAATGGTCACAATGGCTTCTTAACTTCTCCAATTTTTCGCGCTTTTTTTTTATTATTCGCCTGTCATTCGCTTTAAGATCCAAGTGCAAGGCATATGAAGAATACATGATGTCCGGTAGCGGGAAACGAACCGGGTCCCATATGATCACAACAAGGTCACGTTCCGTGGTCAGGTCGGTAACTCAACCTAGTTGTGATTATAGGACCCGGGTTCGTTTCCCCGCTACCGAACATCATGAATTCTTCATATATTTTTCACCTGGCTCTTAATGATTTGTAGTTACAAGGGAATCCAAAAAGCACGAGGATTTCGAAAAGTTAAGAGGACATTATGGCTAATAAAATTACACAAACACAGACACACACACACACATATATATATATAGGTTTGTATAAGAGAATACCACAGGAAAATAGCAGGCAGAAAATCAATACCAAGTGCTTTCCCGTGTCTATTTATGCATCATAGGGCACAATACACAGGAAAGTGCTTCGTACTGATCTTCTGCCTGTTATTTTCCTGTGGTATTTGCTTATAATAATGAAATCACATGCATCTACTGTGATTTTCTAAGCATATATATATATATATATATATATATATATATATATATATATATATATATTATATATATATATATATTACAGAACCTGGAGCAATCTGGCAATAAATTACCATTAACCCACAAAGCACTTAGAGGAAACCCACATGGAATAGTTAAAAACACAAACTACATTCAGTTTGTCTGTATTTGGTGTCTGTCACAAGGGGTAGGGTTTGAGTTTGAGTTATAACCTTCCTCAGACCACTTAGGGGCTGCATGCCAAATTTGTCTGGGTCTGCCAAGCAGTCAAGCTTTCTATAGCAGATAAACCTACAAGCATTCACCTATATATATATATAATATATATATATATATATATATATATATATATATATATATATATATATATATATATCAAGAATAAGAGGCCCATTAAAACATTATGGTTTAAAGCTAAGTACTACATGTCGGTCGGTGGAATAACTTTCACCTTTATCAAGTAGTGAATGACAGAAGGAGTTTCATTAGTGAAAAATATAGTGGGAGATATGCCCTTAAGTGATGCTTTAGGTCACCACTAAGTCGACGTTGGTTCTGTTAATTGTCTTAATTCACTTCATCGTTGCCTTAAGGAAGATATTGTCTATAAGGTCAGAGTCCCAGGCACCATTGGAAAGGTTGATCTTATTATCTTGTTTTATCAATACAGATTCTACCATCTGATATTTGTAACAACAGCTGCTCTTGTATAAAATTTGGGATGAGTTCCAATTTTACACAAGAGCAACTATCGTTATGTATGTTAAATGATAGAATCTGCACTGATAAAACGAGAAGATAATAGGATCAACCTTTCTAATGCAGCCTGGGACAATAACCATATCAACAATATCTTCCTTAAGGCAACGATGAAGCAGATTAAGACAATTGACAGAACCAACGTCAGCCTAGCAGTGTGACCACAGGCAACAATGAAGGGCATATCTCCCACTACATATTTCACTAATATAACTCCTTCTGTCATTCATTTCTTGATGAAGGTGGAAGTTAGTTTACCGAAATATAGTCTTTGAGACGTATCATGTTTTAATAGAAGAATTTATTTACACTATTTATATATATATATATATATATATATATAATATATATATATATATATATATATATATATATATATATATATATATATATATATATATATATATATATATATATGACTGGTAAAAATGTTCTGTAACAAACAGAATTCCATCTAATAAAAGGAGCCCATAAAAAACACCAAAATGTAGAGAGAAAAGTACTATATTTTCAGAGGACTTGTGCTCTCTCTTTAGGTATATGAATGAGAAAAGTTTACAGAAAAGGTGGTATTTATACCAAGAGATTCGTCCACAAGTAAGCCAATTTAGGTCACCCCCGCTGATAATCTTCCTTTAATCTTCTTAAGCGTTGGTTGAATGAACACTGCGTCGACGATATCTGATATCCAAGCCCCTTTTGAGATGTTCATTACCGGCCTTAATAAAAGAGAAGCAGGTAATGAACATCTCAAATGGGGCTTGGATATCAGATATCGTC
>NC_061089.1:11107505-11109547 GCF_015104395.2 Macrobrachium nipponense
ATAAAAAAACAGAATCTTTCACGGCATGAACTGGGAGAACAGCGAGGTAATTCAAATACTTGCTGGCCGGTTTAGTGACTCGAAGCGATGGCTTCACGAAAGGAGAATGGCAATTGCAGACGTCTTCTCGACTCCGTATTGCAGAAAATAATGTCTACTCTTGATACTTGAAAGGCAGGAACTCCCCAAAACCTCTAGCAGGACATTTTCTTCTCTGAAGCCTGTTCAACGTCGAGATAACTCGGCCCTCCACTCTTGAAGATGACTAGACCAGAATCCAACCAACTCTCGAGCAACTTTTCTTCTGATCCTTCGTCGGTCCCTTTTCTCTTATACTCTCGGATGATCTCTGCTGCTGCTGATCTCTCACTGATAATCTGATCTGTGGCTCTTACTGAGGATATCTCTCTTTGACTAACAGGTGATCTCTCTCTCATGATCTCTCTTTCTCCTTCTTCGACCGTCGTATTTATACGGCACTCTGGGGGCGGAGCCTACGGTGAACGTCACAGGCTCCCGAGATTACTAGAACTTCTTAGAAGACTCTCGACGGAATATTGCATCATATTTCGCTGCGTTCCTCCCGACACTTTGGCGCGTGTTCCGCTCCACAACACGCCCGACGATTCCAGAACAACTGCGAAAACAGGCGCCTCCAACACGGGCGCTAATGCCTCCTTGCTGCCGAACTTCTCGAAAATGCGTTTTCCTTTCCTTTAACTTCCTTTGCTATGAAGCAATTACCATCACAGTGGTGCCACAAGAAAATGGAAGTGCCCCTTGTTTTAGAAGGCACTAGGTGGTGCAGACTGGTCCCAGGGGGGGATTGAGCTCAAGGGTCTGTGGTTTATTCCATAAGATGGATTGTGACACTCTTGGTACAGGCTCGCTCCAGGGAATCAAGCAACATCATTTTAAGGCCTTGTGTTAGAGAACAGCGTATAGTTTGTTCAAAAGAATGTTTTGGCACTCTAAAGTACGTGGCTTGTGAGATTAGGTTTTGTTCAAGGAGAACGGGTTTTGGTTTGTCTTGGAGGCCGTGGGTTTGTTTGAAATGAATGGTTTTTAATTCTGTGTGCAATGACAAAACCGAACATAGGTTTGATTCATTCCAGAGAACTCAAGTTTGTGCATAACAATGCAGGTTTGTTCAAATAGAACAATTATGGCTTGTTCCAAAGAACTCAGGTTTGTTCATTAAATATGAGTTTTTTTATTCTGAAAAACGTAAGGTTGTTCGGAAGAACAATTGCTTGTTTCAAAGAAAGTAGGCTTGTTCGAAAAGAATGGGTTTGTTTGTTCCGAAGAAAATAAGGTTGTCCAAGAAGAATGATTGTTTGTTCCAAGGAATGTAGGCTTGTTTGAGAAGAACAATTTGTTTATTCCAAAGAACTTATTCCAAAGAACTTAAGTTTTTTATTTGTTTTGGAGAACTCAGTTTTTGGGTTGTTCCATAGGACGTAGCTTTGATTTGTTCGGAGAACGTAGGCTTGTTCAAAAAGATCGGATTTGTTAGATTTTATTGGAGCCATCGATAACACTGGCCTGTGCTGTTTTCAAGGTCTAACATATAATACCAGTTTTTGCACTGATTCCAAAATCATGCTCATTTTACTCAATGAGATTAAGGTAATGAAATATTAGCACATTAAAAATATCCTAAATTCCAGTCTATTTGTAGGTGAATGAAACACAATATTGAAAATATTAGACTGGGTTTTTCACATAAGACTTACAAAATACTTTGAATAGATAGCAAGAAGAGTATAGTGAACTAAGGAAGCTACTCATCGATGAATGGTCTCTTCAGGGACTTCCGTTTGTACTGAGCAGACTCCACATCTCTCTTCAGGCACCAGCAGTACTCGGCCAGAAAGTTGATATTCCATCGGCCTTGATAGCATTCCTCTATAACACTGATATCATGGTGAAAGTGCTCACCCTGATCTTCACTGAAACCTCCACAATTCTCTGGAAAATTGTCCAGATGAGACCGGAAGAAGTGCATTTTCACTGAAATATGCGCACCAAGTTGGCGGAAA
>NC_061089.1:11115047-11131280 GCF_015104395.2 Macrobrachium nipponense
AGTTACATAATATATAAGGCTGACTTTTATCGAAATCAGGGTCTAAGATGAAAATTGAGAACTTAGGTTATTTAACAACCAATTTTGGGGGTCTTGAGGTCTAGGTCTGTAACCTAATGGAGTCTATTTTACCCGTTTGTGTGTTTTTAGCAGCAGCTATTCTGTTAAGGTCGACTTTTTACTTAGATTTTTGCCTCTTTTGTGTTTATTTCTGATTACCTTTGTTACATCGTAGTTTTACAGGAGGCATCTTGTAAGAAGTGTGAAAATTATTGTGGTCATTCCAGATTAATATTTTTGTAATAATAATAATAATAATAATAATAATAATAATAATAATAATAATAATAAAATAAAAATAATAATAAATAATAATAATAATAATAATATAATATAATAATATAATTCCGGTTATACGAACTTTATAATATCACGAGGAACTTGTAATATCAGACAATTCCTTCATAGAACTAATAGATTGAATAGCATTACAGGTTATGTTTTCATTGGCAGAAAATCAACCTCCATATGGGGAGTAAGATCTTTCAAAATCATTCACCTCTGAAAATTCTAGCATATAAACTTGAATAAGAAATCAATATTAGTGTGACGAAAAATGCTTGTTTGACACTCCACGGAAGTGGCATTCGGGACTTTCTCCGTCGTTGCTTTGCTACACAGCAAAAAAAAAATGCCGGTCTTCGCCTCTCCACTTTCCTTTGAATCTTTTGCACTCGTACATCAGCTGTAAAAGTCTAGTGACGAAGAAATTAGCCGAGTGCCTAAATTTGATGCATAGAAATCAGTTAGAGTGCTTAAAAGATACGAATAGAAACTTGACAGAATGACTGAAGTAGACATAGATATTAGCCAAAAGGCTTGAATTAGATGTCTATGAAATTAACGAGATACTTGAATTGCTTGAATGAGAATTAACCAGAGGGAACGATTTACACTTAAGGGAATCAGCCATTATTTGATGCCTAGATTAATCTCACTGCGGCAAGTACCGTGACTTGTCCCATCCCTCTTGCCATTTGCATATTCCGTTGATTCCAACATTAGCAAATAACACAGACGCTATATTCTTTTATTCCAATTTCCCTGAAACTTTCCTTGGCAGTTTAAGCATAAATACAAAAGTGGTCTAGTTCATCGTCTCAGAGAGCACTTGGGAAAAGGATAGAATGGTATTATTAATACTGCTCTTGTCGGGTAAGCCTCCCACTGTTTAGTCCAACGCATGTGGAAACAATTGCTGAAGTACAGTCACTCATATAAGTTCATGGATGTCCGGATGTTTGAGAGAGATTTCCATTTCACCCCTTTTTGGATGACAGGTGTCTGGGAGTGCTAAACTGGCCAAAAATTGCTCAACTACCTAACAATGTTGTAGAAAGTTTCGGCGTGTGCCGTCTTACGTCACTATACAGACCGGTTGTCTAGGAAGGCGTTGGATGGAATTCAGATTTATGCCCGGAGACATCCATGAACTTATGAGTGACTATACAAGCGAAGCAAGGGAGAATCACAAGAGGTCAGAGTTGTTAATCGGGGAAAGAGCGGGGTTGATTAATACTTCAGAGCTGCAACAGTATTGTCTAGAAAACAATATCATTGAAAGCTACATAACCCGTGGCACCTTCATCGAGTAGCAAGCTCGCCACTGGTTAACTTGTGAAATCTCACCTCTGATACTAACGCACAGCACACCAGAGTTGATTGTTTTATCACCCATTCCACCACTTTGATTTTTTCTTTATATACCTGTAAGAATTAAAATTTGATTCATTTCAGAGAACCGCATAATCTCGCACTCGTTTGAAGTTACAGTAAGTTCCTCATTACCTCGTTAAAGAAATATCGTCTTAATAAATGTCTTGCCGAAAATTAATCTCTCTGATTCGAGTCTTCAAAGATCAAGAATAAGCGTCATGCAAGAGAAGTGGTAAGAAACTTTAAGCTGTCCAGTATTTGACTGATCATCTTTTCTTTGTGCTGTAAAATGCGTGTTTTGCTTTGATAAAAGTCTAAGCAACATTTTGGTGAAAATGTAGATATGATACAGTCCCTAAGTCGTTGTTTAAATTGGAATCACTAGGGACTTCCGATCCCATAGCATGTTTGTGATATTTACGCTACACATAGAAACTACGAGGTTTGAATTAGGTACATAGAAATTACTCAGAATGCTTGAATTGTGCTCACAAGTAATAGACAAGAGGAAACTAACTGGTTTCCTTAACTGGACACAGAAACTCTATTTGTGAATTGTACTTTACAATCCACAAACAGAAGTAACCAATGTTAAAATTAAACATAAAAATTAGCCTGACTGCGTGAATTGCAATGGTAGGAACATAGCAGAGTGACTAAATTAGAACATGAAAGGTTTCTTGAAAATTCCCGGACTGAATTAGTCACAGAATTTATCATGAGCATCTATAAATTCTATACAGAGACATGACCCTGAGTGCCTGAAATAAGCGCAAAAAAATTAGGCGAAATGCTTGGATTAGATACCTGGAAAATATCTAGAATGTCTAAATTCGAAACAATAAATAACTGAAATTCCTTAATAAGGCCCATAGAAATTAGCCAAAAGACCTGAATTAGGCATAAAAATTAGTTAGAGTGGCTGAATTAGATCCTTATGGACGTTCAGTGCTTCTTGTTATTAGCCTCAGTTTCAGCGTAAAACTCTTTTCCTTTTTTCTGAAAATCTAAAAATATTTAGTGCAAAAGTCAGTTCGCACATCTATAGGCGTATGAATGATTACCAGTAATAATATTGGAAACAAACACTGATAACTTTTCGGAGTCTCTAGATTACTTTTTAATTCCAGAATGTTATGACAATTTTGAATAACCTGATAGCTGCCTCGAAGGGTTTCTCTCGAACTTTTCCTAAACATTTTTGCAACTGTATCTCACTCCCCCGTTGCTCTGTATGTCTTTCGCTCGAATTCTTGTTATATTTGACTTTTAAACACTCACAGCTATGAAGCTTCTGATGTACACCGCGGGTATATAACTGTTATTGCAAAGTAAACCTTTGAAATACTATCCAATATCGGCAGTCATATACGAGCTAGAGATACTAAAACAAAAAATCGAAAGAAAAAGATGAATATGCACTTGAATAATACTAAATATAGGAATATTTTCGCAAAATATTTATTTGTATTATCTGTGAGAGATAAGTGATCTATTGCATTATAGCTGAATGTAACATATTATAAGTTGTATTCTTAACACCTTAACTCACATTTTTAAGCTCTCTCTCTCTCTTATCCTGTAAGTTGCTTTTTTTATCTCATGCTTAAGCATCTTCATTCTCTTTACAGCTTTCTATTGTATTTCTTATAAGGTTTAGATTTTTATTACCTATTTGGATCACGTTTTGTTTTAACTAAAAGAAGACTCTATGCCTATGAAATTTCAACTACCAGGTGACTAATAAATTATCAATCTCCTTATATTATTGGTAGTTCTATATCGTTAACATAATTTCAGTTTCTTACAATTATTATTACAAGCCAAGCTGAGAGTCTTATTGCAAAAACAGAATGGTACAAGACCAACACTCCAGTAGGGTATAATAAAGGAAATGAAGGAGCGATGAATAAATTATGAACAGGAAATAACAAAGAATAAATAAGACAAATAACAAAGTAAAATCTCCCAGGCAAGTAACAAATAACATATGAAGCGAGATTTTTGTCTGACTACTCAACCAAAAATTACTTGCACAAAGTTTAAACTTCTGAAGTTCCAACGATTCGAAAATAGGATTAAGAAGTTCATTTGGTAGTTTGGTCACAGCAGGAATAAAATTTCAAGATAACTCTGTGGTATTGAGCTTTACCGAGAAAAAAGTTAATATTTTTAAATAGATTATATTTCTAGTCCTATGTAGTCAATTAGTAAATTGTGTTGTCTTAGTAGCTTTAAATGCGAAGGATGATCAGAATTATCAACTGCTGCATGTTGAATGAGCTGATTGAACGAAACTTTATTGAACCAAAGTTTTTATTCTACAATTTAAGATTTTGGACAATTTCCGAATACAAAATACAATAAAAATATTCAAAACATGAACGGATATGAAAATAATATTTTTTTCTATACCGGCAGGTCTCTAAAAATCCTAAAAACGTTTATTGGCGTACCTCCCTTTTCCGCAAGTGAAGAAGAGAGAGCAGATACGTTTCTTGAAAGTGAATTTGCAAACAAAACGATATGAATAATTTTGAATGAGTTTATTGGAGTTTAAGAAACACCGTCAATGAAAAGATCTGGACGGGGCGTTGGGGTTCAGTGGTTGAGGCCTCCTACTCTGCATTCATAGTCAGGAAACAAGACTTTCGAGATCGCATTCTTAAGGGTGTTACACAAAAGCCCACATTATTTCGAAAGTTTGCTTTGTATGCATTGTGCATTTGTGCATATTTATGTATATTTATGCACACATATGCATAACATTCCAGTCACCGGTAATTTTCATTCAGAGAGGTAAAAGGTTACAACATGAAAATCTTTTACTTATGATACTTGTTTCTTCATTTACGTTCAGCCGTATTATGATATGGTTCAGAAGGTACTATGTTTTTAACTGTTTGTTATTAGAAATCATATATTCTTGAATTCTACTTGCTCTTATTTTTTTCACATAATTTTTTTGTAATCGTTTTTTTAAAATTTGCCCTGAAAATATCATATTTTCGCCAAGCTCCAATTGTATAGGTATAATAAATAATAATAATAATTTGAGAGGCTAGAAGAAAGCTTTTGCAGTTATTAAACTCTGTGAAAGCAACAATAAAACATTAGAAATAAATGCAAGAGAACAGCGCGCCTTGCTGAAAAATCCCAGGAATTTAATGTCGAGGAGGGATTGATTAATGATGTCATGGTGTCACTGACTCACAAAATTAACCTTCGCTGGAGATTATTCAGTTTGGAAATATTTCCAGTATTGGAAACATTTTCCAGGGATACTGGAGTCACTATCTCTTTCAAGTTAAGAAAAACGCAAGTAATGAAATAATACATGTGATACCTTCCTTTTTAAAATATTTCAGCTTTGATGATATAATCCTATTATAAGCCAATCTATTATTTTAGTAAAACAAAACAGTTTCCTTAAAAATGTAAGATTTGGTACTTGCTGTTCAATGGGATACAAAACTTCAGTTGTACACAATATTTACAACGTAAATCCCTCCATCGCTTCCCTAGTTCTCACTGCCACGCCAAAGATGATCAGTCGCGTTAAGTAAACAATCCTGTGCAACACTAATTAATATGAAAAAAATCTGGTTAACTATTTCTCTCTCCTCGTATAAAACCGGAGGTCATATACATCAGCTGCCTGTAAAACATTTTTTTTGCAAACCAGAGGCAGCACTTAACAATATTATTAGCAGGCTACTAAAATAATAGTCGATAACACTGGCCTAACAAAAAGTTCCTCTACCACAAAGAGAGTGGTTCCTACTACAAAAGACCTGCAAGAAATCTAGAACTCTATATAAAGCAATCGCCTTCATTAAGATGGATGCAAATTAGTGTCCTAAGGTACCGGATAGGCAACTGATATTTTTGTCATACCAACCTCGTAGCGGTCAGTCTTATCATGACCATAAAATAACTATCGTTACCATCTGTCATCTGTCTCTGCATAACCATCATATATCTTGCTATACTTAAGTTTTAACCCTTGGCAAACTAACGATACTTATGCCTAAAGTGACACACCTACAATTGTTTAATCACCTGAAGCTCATGACTCCCCTGAAGACTGAATTCCTAACTTCATCACTAAGTTCAGGATTTCACTTCAGTAAAATATAAGTTGAATAAGACCAAAAATATTAGGTTATATAATTCAATAGGGTAAAAACACTGATAATTTTCTTGAGAAGTCTTTCAAAATAAAATAAACATGCATACTACGCCCAGTATTCTCTGCTCCTCAGCATAAAACCTACTAGTAAAATCCTGATCCCACTTCCTTTATGAAGTATAAACGTAATGTTAAATAAAAGCTCACAATATCTATCGTCCTATATTCTGTATATTCTGGATATTTTGGGTGTATCAAAGCAAGGGATTCACTTTCTGCTGAATATCTATAGATGAAGTACAATTTTACGCTTTCCTTTAGTTTTGATGTTTACCGCTTGTTCAAATATATGATGGAGTCTTCATTTTCCATTTTCAAAGGAATATTCTCTGTATAGTAAGATTTTACGTTACCACCTTCACTGTAATATCAATAAAAGTATGTTAATTGCATTATGCATATACTGTTTTTGTCAAGTAAAGCTTCAATAACCAGAACTGGGAAATCTTTTTTAACAAATGGTATTCTATGAACTGATCAAATTCCAATAAAGGACCGAAAAAGAAGTAAAGAGCTCAATAATATTATTTATTCATTAGTTATAAAATCCAAGTTTTTTTTTATCAGAAAATTGAAACATTTCTTTATCGTAACTTAACTCGCCATCGTTGTCAATTACACGTCTTAAATATTCAAATATTAAGTAACTGTTCCTTGGAAGCATAGCATGGTACAATAAAGATGAGGCTAGAAAATAATCCTTTCATATTTCACATAATGCTAGGATTTAAATACTTTAATCCTAATTAAGAAGGACTTCCGTTGCTACAACTAAAATGCTTATAAAAATCAAGATATTTCTCCCCATTTGTGGATCATCATTTATTTCGTTTGAGTATGGATGGAATTATATATATATATATATATATATATATATATATATATATATATATAATATAATATATATATATAATATATGTATATATCTATATTATATATATATATATATATATATATATATAGTATATATATATATATATGTGTGTGTCTCTGGGTGTATGCATGTATGTATATATATATATATATATATTATATATATATATATATATATATAATATATTATATATATATATATATATATATATATATATATATATATATATATATATATATATATATATAATATATATATATATATATTATGAATTAAAATTCATCAGTAAATATTTTCTTCTGAGCAAAAGCCTTGAAGCACAAGAAGGTGAAGACTCTCGAGTTGATGCAGCAGAACAGAAAATTCTGAAAGGAGATAATTGTGTAACTCGTTCTTAGAAGAATGACTCAACCTTTACCTAACTTTTTTTGCATTATCACAAAACTAAAGCCGACATCCAAGAACAGCACATTTAATGAAACAAAAAGAGAAAGCAGAGGCCGTACTTTTATTAGACAGGAAGCGAATAAGATTAGGGATGTTTATGCATAAACGCAAACAGGGAAATATTTTATTAATTTGAAAATACGCTTTGAATGGTTGAATATATCCAGGCATTGGTTGAAAAATGATTTCGTTAAGGAAGTGCTTAGAAAATTAATGTTTACAAAGTGAATGGAAAAGCAAGTTGACGGATATAACGGTGAGATGAGAAGTTACAGGATTTTATCTTATCCTTTCCTTGTACACACAAAAATGTCATAAAGAGCAACATCTTCGGGAGGATTACGTAAATCAAGAATAAAAAAAAAGACAGACCTCATGGCAGGAACGTGAAAAAAAAATGGAAGGAGAAATTGTTTGAGTATTCAAATATATTGCCTAGTAAGGAGAACTGAAGCGTTTTGAAGTTCTAAAGCAGGGCAGCAGAGATAATTATGTGAGGAGGAATAAGGTTGCCAATGACAAAATAGGACGAAATATGAGATTTATTGGAAAATGGAAGGTAAACCCGAGCAAATACCTTTGGTAAAAGCGGTACATGTATTAGAGGCAAATAAATGTGAAGATGAAAATTAAATGATCAAACGGGTATGGAAATAAATGCCATAAATGCTGGGATGTTATTTAAAGAGAATGCAGCCTTGTGGAAATGCGTTGAGTATTTTTAAAAGCTGTTGAATATAGAAAATAGAAAGTGGGACCTTTGAATATTGCGAGATTTTAAAAGATAGAATAAACATAAGATATAAAGGGGTACATGAGAAATGTGTGAGAGTTCATGGGATTACAAGTTAGATTTAGCAGTATGGCCGTAGCACTGCAAACAAACACTTGCTAACCATATAGTTAAAATAGACATTCTCTCTCTCTCTCTCTCTCTCTCTCTCTCTCTCTCTCTCTCTCTCTCTCTCTCTCTCTATCTATCTCTCTCTCTCATTAACATCATCTTCTATTGAATTTGTATTATCTTTTTTTTCTTTCCATCTTTGTTGAATCCTAATAGGGGAGATGATTATGGCATACATGCAAATGATTTTGTAAAAGTATAGAAAGAGTGGTACCTGTAATTATTATTATTATTTATTTTTCTTTTCTTTTTTATCTCTGTCATCATATTCGACTGAGTGGCATTTATAGTGTGGGGTTCCGCGTTGCATCCTGCCTCCTCAGGAATCCATCACTTTTCTCACTTTGTGCTCTGTTTCTAATAGCACGCTTCTCTACATGCGTCCTGGAGTTACTTCGGCATCTAGTTTTCCCATATTCCTTTTCAGGGATCTTAGGATTGTGCCCAGTGTTCCTATGGTTATGAGTATAATTTCCACTGGCATGTGCCATATCCTTCTTATTTCTATTTTCAGATCTTGATACTTATTAATTTTTTCTCTTTCTTTCTCATCTGCTCTGGTTTCCCATCTTACTCCAACATCACTGAGTGATACTTTCTTTTTTATTTTGTCAGTCAGCACCAAGTCTGGTCTATTAGCGCGTATAGCCTTATCTGTTCTGATGCCATAGTCCCAGAGGATCTTAGCCGATTGTTTTCTATCACTCGTTAGGTTGGTGTTCGTACCATTTACTACCGCAAGTTAGTTGGTGTTTCTTGCAAAGGCCACATTGGAAGGCTTTTGCTACTGAATCGTGCCTCTTTACTATTATTATTATTATTGCTTAAAAGGGTTAGAAATTCTGATTCTTGTATATAAATACTCAATAATGTAAAATCGTAAATCTTTCTTTTTAAGGCTATGGTCCCTAGTCTTCGGTTTTCTCTATTGAGTGTCTGTGTGCGTGTGTATTTCTCAAATATGATCATTACTATTACTATTGAAGAATTAAAATACATCTTATGAGGAAAAATACTGAACATTTGAAAACATATTTTTCTCCATTATGAAATAACTCACCGTCAATGACTACTGTTGGTATTACGTCATTTATTCAACAGTGAATAAGTATTCCATCGAAGTACAACATTGTTTCAAATGCTTTTTTTCCCATGAAATTTCGTAAAGGAAGACAATACGCAAAAATTAAGAGTTAAATGTCTGCATCTAAAAAGTAGTTCTACTTTACGTACTAAAGTAGATATATTTTCAGATATTACGGATATGAGTCAGTGAACTATATAGCATAGTATTGTATTAGCATTCCATACACGCACACACACACACACACACTACACACACACACACACACACACACACACACACACACATATATATATATATATATATATTATATATGTATGTATATATATATATTATATATATATATATATATATATATATATATTATATATATATATATATATATATATATATATATATATATATATATATATATATATATATTCATATATATATATATATATATATATATATATATATATATATATACTGGTAAAAGTGTTCTGTAACAACATAATTCCATCTAATAAAAGGAGCCCATAAAAACACCAAAATGTAGAGAGAAAAGTACTATATTTCAGAGACTGCTGTCTCTCTCTTCAGGTATATGAATGAGAAAAGTTTACAGAAAAGGTGGTATTTATACCAAGAGATTCGTCCATAAGTAAGCCAATTTAGGTCACCCCCGCTGATAATCTTCCTTTAATCTTCTTAAGCGTTTTTTGGGTTGAATGAACACTGCGTCGACGATGTCGGATGTCCAATTCCCTTTTGAGATGTTCATTACCTGCTTCTCTTTTATTAAGGCCGATTCCATCATTTGACTCTTGTACCGGCAGTTTGCTGCTATAAATTACACGTGACATATTCCAGTTTATTCTATGGTTATGTTCATTTATATGATTGAAAATAGCCGAGTTCTGTTGTCCATACCTAACTGACCGTTTGTGTTGTATTAATCTCTGGGGAAGTGATTTACCTGATAAATCCGATGTAAGATTGGTCACAGTCCCTGGCATGGGATCTCATATACCCAGAGTCTTTGGGCGATGTCTTTTGTTGGACGTTAATCAGGGATTTGGCTAAGGTATTTGGGTAGGTAAATGCGCAAAAGGGTTGGATTTTTCCAAGGGTGTGAGTTACTCTCTTAATCGTCTCCAGGTGGGGAATTTTTATTTATTGTTGGGTGTGTCTCTGGTCTTGTCTTTAGGGGGTCGGTAGAAAATTACGTTTGCTTTTTGAATTGCTTTCTCAATTATAATGGTCAGGATACTTTAAAGATGAAAGTTGCTTGCGAATTAGTTCAAATTCTTTTTCCAGAAATCTGGGGAACAAATTCGTAAGGCTCTTAAGAATAGGTTGCTAGCTAGACCTATCTTGATGGTATTGTCATGATAGCTAAAATAGTGAATATATGAAAGTGAGAACGTTGGTTTTCTGTATATGGTAAATTTGTATTCTGTCGTGTCTCTGATTATTAAAACATCAAGAAAAGGAATTTTGTTGTCTGTTTCCCATTCAACTTTAAATTTGATGCTGGGCACTAATGCGTTTAATTTTGAGAGGAATTCATTAAAATTACCCCACTTATTATCCCAAAATGTTAGTATGTCATCCACGTATCTCATCCACAGCATGTTTTTGGGTTTTATTGCATTTATTACTGTAGTTTCAAAGTATTCCATGTACAGATTGGCTAAAATAGGACTTAAAGGACTACCCATACTACACCCATACTTAGCGACACAAATACTTACGAAAAACTGACGAAAAATCCCCTCCAGAACGTTCCCACAGAATTTTTTCGGAAAGTAAGATTAATTGGCCAAGACAAAAAGAGTATTGAACTATTAGAGAAATTTAAAGTAATTAATCCTAAATTACCCTACTTTTATGGTCTTCCCAAAACTCACAAAGACAATCTTCCATTCAGACCCATCGTTTCATGCGCCGGAGCTTTTCAATTACAAAATTTCTAAATGGTTAGCTGGCCTCCTTTCTCCTTTTTTAGGCACTTTTTCTCCCAGTCACATCAAACATTCGGAAGACTTTTGTCACAAATTCAGAGAAGCACATATACCACTTCACAACATAAAACTTTTAAGCCTTGACGTAGACTCCCTATTCACAAAAGTACCAGTACAGGACGTTCTTCAGTTTTTAAGGAAAAATTATCCCCCTATTCAGATCATTTCCCTTTGGCACTTGACAAAATAATAAAGTTAGTTGAATTATGTGCATCTAATAACGTATTTTCATTCGGGGAATCATTCTACAAGCAAAAAATTCGGGTGTAGTATGGGTAGTCCTTTAAGTCCTATTTTAGCCAATCTGTACATGGTTTATACTTTGAAACTACAGTAATAAATGCAATAAAACCCAAAAACATGCTGTGGATGAGATACGTGGATGACATACTAACATTTTGGGATAATAGTGGGGTAATTTTAATGAATTCCTCTCAAAATTAAACGCATTAGTGCCCAGCATCAAATTTAAAGTTGAATGGGAAACAGACAACAAAATTCCTTTTCTTGATGTTTTAATAATCAGAGACACGACAGAATACAAATTTACCATATACAGAAAACCAACGTTCTCACTTTCATATATTCACTATTTTAGCTATCATGACAATACCATCAAGATAGGTCTAGCTAGCAACCTATTCTTAAGAGCCTTACGAATTTGTTCCCCAGATTTCCTGGAAAAGTAATTTGAACTAATTCGCAAGCAACTTTCATCTTTAAAGTATCCTGACCATATAATTGAGAAAGCAATTCAAAAAGCAAACGTAATTTTCTACGACCCCCTAAAGACAAGACCAGAGACACACCCAACAATAAAATAAAAATTACCCCACCTGGAGACGATTAAGAGAGTAACTCACACCTTGGGAAATCCAACCCTTTTGCATTTACCTACCCAAATACCTTAGCCAAATCCCTGATTAACGTCCAACAAAAGACATCGCCCAAAGACTCTGGGGTATATGAGATCCCATGCCAGGACTGTGACCAATCTTACATCGGATTTACAGGTAAATCACTTCCCCAGAGATTAATACAACACAAACGGTCAGTTAGGTATGGACAACAGAACTCGGCTATTTTCAATCATATAAATGAACATAACCATAGAATAAACTGGAATATGTCACGTGTAATTTATAGCAGCAACTGCCGGTACAAGAGTCAAATGATGGAATCGGCCTTAATAAAAGAGAAGCAGGTAATGAACATTCAAAAGGGAATTGGACATCCGACATCGTCGACGCAGTTTGTTCATTCAACCAACGCTTAAGAAGATTAAAGGAAGATTATCAGCGGGGGTGGGACCTAAATTGGCTTACTTGTGGACGAATCTCTTGGTATAAATACCACCTTTTCTGTAAACTTTTCTCATTCATATACCTGAAGATAGAGAACAGCAGTCTCTGAAATATAGTACTTTTCTCTCTACATTTTGGTGTTTTTATGGGCTCCTTTTATTAGATATATATATATATATATATATATATATATATAGTATATATTTATTCATATACATATGTATGTGTATGGAATGCTAATTCTATGCTATATAGTTCATTGACTCATTTCCGTAATATCTGAAAATATATCTACTTTTGTACGCGAAGTAGAACTACTTTTCAAATACAGACAATTAACTCTTCATTTTTACGTATTGTCTTTCTTTACGAAATCTCATGGGAAAAAAAATAAAGACAAAGAATTTCTCTTTGTTCATACGGAATGTATATATTGTATCAACTGTATGAAACTCCATTTTGACATTTTGTTGTCATTCCTGCTTTTAGTTGAATATTTGTTACCTAAAAAAATTTCCTACAATATTTAATCGTGAAAATTTTGGGATGCGCTCATCCATGTTTTTAATAACATGAATTCCATTGGTATTTTTATTAATCTTTTTCTGCACATTCTTTATAAAGTACTCAAGTTGGATCTGCCGTTTTTGTCCTTTATTTTTCCCACTATGAAAAAGGCTGGCCATTGTTCTTTCATTTCAGAAAATACTTTTCTTTTTATTTCTAGAAACGTTGCTTTATTCGCTGAGTTGTTTAGCTTGTTTTTACCTCGCAGACTCGGGTTTAATACGAAAATACTCGAAAATATTTACCTTGTAGTTCAAATATATGAGACACAAACCGTATGGCTTATCTGATCCAAACATGAGGAAACCGACGGGGATGTTG
Source organism: Macrobrachium nipponense (assembly GCF_015104395.2). Taxonomy (NCBI): domain Eukaryota; kingdom Metazoa; phylum Arthropoda; class Malacostraca; order Decapoda; family Palaemonidae; genus Macrobrachium; species Macrobrachium nipponense. The sequence goes on from NC_061089.1 coordinate 11,128,463, forward strand.
GAATATCGATGTGTTTAAAAGAAAACAGAATTGTTTTAATTTAGCCAGATCGAAAATGAATGAAGAAAAATGAGGATTGAAGAAACGCTCTTGTAAGTATATATTCCTAGCTAAGAAGAATAAGGCAGCAAAAGGCAATTTGCCTTTTAAAATCAAATTTAGTTTTGAAAACGCCAATTTCTATCAACTCGAAACTTATGACCTCTTCCAAGACGTGTTTGTATTAACCTGTAGAAGACGGAGGAACAGCAAACAGGTCTGTGCTGATGGCGCTGAGGATGACCAAGACACAGAAACCCATTCCAATGTGATATCAAGATCAGATTTCATATACGAATTAGAAGCATTTCTAGATGGGATGAGGCTCACAGCGGATGGCCACGATGTGAATCAAGAGAAGATATGGAGGGTTTCGTCCTGGTAGAGGAATCATGGAGTAACTGATTAGTAAAGAGGACCAAGAGAACTGGTCTTTAGATTAAGATCAACAACTACAATTTGTTATAGGGTTTTATTTTTCTGTAAACTTAGATTACCCCAGCCCATCCCGAAATCGAGAAGACCCGGTTGAATTTTGTATCATCTGATGATTTTTAAAAACAAGGCTTTTTTTCATGAAGCCCTTTTTATCTACAGAAATCGTTATTAGATCTTTCCATATAATAGTATTGCAATGTGGCTCTCCTGTCCGAAGGTCAGCAAACTTCCGGGAAAATTCTTCTTAAGAGGAGACGGTGGAAAGATGTTGCCGTTTCTCCAATAACAGTTATTGTGATTTAGATCATCGACAGGACATATTATTGCGTTTGGACATGAACTCTACTTCAGCGGAGACCCTCCATTACTGCCATTAGTGTCTGCACTCGGAAGAACTACTGGGGAGCGACTGGGTACATCAACAGCATCCACCGTCTTTTTTAGGTCCTTCAGCGTTGAACTGTCGTAGACCAAACTTTTCATTTGCCTTCCCTGCAAGCGTTGGAGTGGTCTGTCAGCAGTTATCGATGATGTTATATTTCTAACTAAAAGAGAATACGTAAAACTAATCGTATACGCTGTAAAAAGACCTTAGTTCCCCCAATTCAAATAGCCGTTTTTCACAGTGAGTTATATTTATCAAATCATAAATGTGTTTTTAGCTAACTGTAATTTCTTGGTGTTATTATTTCTTCTTTAATTTTCAAAAGTTCTTTGAAGTAATAATAATCATAATAATAATAATAATAATGATGATAATAATAATAATAATAATTAATTATTATTATTATTATTATTTTTTTTTTTTTTTTTTTTTTTTTTTTTTTTATGCTCTTTCACAGTCCTCCAATTCGACTGGGTGGTATTTATAGTGTGGGTTCCGGATTGCATCCTGCCTCCTTAGGAGTCCATCACTTTTCTTACATGTGTGCCGTTCTAGGATCACACTCTTCTGCATGAGTCCTGGAGCTATTTCAGCCTCTAGTTTTTTCTAGATTCCTTTTCAGGTGTGGCGCCGTGGAGGAGTGGGTTAGGTCGTCAATGGACTTAAGTCAAGTTAAGCAACATTGGGGCTGGTCAGTCGTTGATGGGTGACCGCTCTCCTCGGCGTTGATCCCTTTGGAAAGGATCTTTACCATAATTTCCTCAGTCTACTCAGCTGTAAATGAGTACCTATCCCTGATGGGGTCCAGCTATGGGTTAAATAGCAAAACTCAGCAATGATGGAAAGAAATGAAGGAATAAACGACAACGACGTAAATGGAACCTCTGGCAAGAGAGGAGCTTCGTCCGGCAACCAAGTATTCAACCCAATTGAAGGGAAGATGGTCAGGTACTTGGAGGTCGTCATCCAGCAACTGATCACCACAACGACCGTAATCAACAGCCTGAGATTGGAGCTACAGAAGCAAAAAGGAAGAAATGGACAAGAGAAGAAAATTATTAATATTATTATTATTATTATTTATTATTATTATTATTATTATTATTATTATTATTATTATTATTATTATTATTATGGAGGAGAAGAACAAATAGAAGGAGAAGAAGAAAAGCTGAAAAGAAAATGAATTTTAATTTTATAAATCCCAGATTTGTAATTTCAAGTAACTATCTAATGATCCTTTAATAATTTTCTGTGATGCTAGATCAGAAATCTAGAAACTGGACTTTTGCGTTCTCCAAAGGAAAATCCATTTCCATATAATTAGCAAGAAAATTTCATTTACATTAAATGTACAAAACTTTATACCTCATGTTTGCTTTCTTGTTCTATCATAAGCAGTGCATGCAAACTAGAGATAAATAACAACAGTGGAACTTCCCGCATCTGCTTGGGAGTAAGAGGAAGCTACCGCACTTAATCCGTCTGTGGGCCAGAATACTCAGAGGGAAGGGAGATGTCAAGGTGCCTAAGAGGACTACTGTTTATCTCTTACTTGCCAGTTCTCGCTGCTATCGTTCTTTTTCTCCTACTGATGGGTGCCTTAGGGTTCAAAGGGGTTTGTAATCCTGCCTGTTAACCTTTCATTTCACTGTTTACATGCATATCATTTCACTGGCATATCAATATGATCACAATATCCTAAAAAATCTCACCTTTTCATATGCAAAATATTCAAAATGACCTACGGGCTGATCTATGAGCAAGAACCCACGATGGCATAAGGCCGTTTAATCTTCAACAACAACAGCATGAGAGGACTTGGAGGCAATGACCAAGAATTCTTGAAAAAACTTTCGTCACTTATTATTTTTACTCACACTTAGTGTCTAGCAGAGGTTTTCCTATTTTCAGTTTTGTCTGTCCGTCCACACTTTTTCTGTCTGCTGTCAGATC
>NC_061089.1:11131780-11134280 GCF_015104395.2 Macrobrachium nipponense
GATCTGACAGCAGACAGAAAAAGTGAGGACGGACAGACAAAACTAAAAATAGGAAAACCTTTGCTAGACACTCTAAGTGTGAGTAAAAATAATAAGTGACGAAAGTTTTTTCAAGAATCTTGGTCATTGCCTCCAAGTCCTCTCATGCTGTTGTTGTTGAAGATTAAACTGGCCTTATGCCATCGTGGGTTCTTGCTCATAGATCAGCCCGTAGGTCATTTTGAATATTTTTGCATATAAAAAGGTGAGATTTTTAGGATATTGTGATCATATTAATATGCCAGTGAAATGATATGCATGTAAACAGTGAAATGAAAGGTTAACAGGCAGGATTACAAACCCCTTTGAACCCTAAGGCACCCATCAGTAGGAGAAAAAGAACGATAGCAGCGAGAACTGGCAAGTAAGAGATAAACAGTAGTCCTCTTAGGCACCTTGACATCTCCCTTCCCTCTGAGTATTCTGGCCCACAGACGGATAAGTGCGGTAGCTTCCTCTACCCAAGCAGATGCGGAAGTTCCACTGTTGTTATTTATCTCTAGTTTGCATGCACTGCTTATGATAGAACAAGAAAGCAAAACATGAGGTATAAAGTTTTTACATTTAATGTAAATGAAATTTTCTTGCTAATTATATGGAAATGGATTTTCCTTTGGAGAACGCAAAAGTCCAGTTTCTAGATTTCTGATCTAGCATCACAGAAAATTATTAAAGGATCATTAGATAGTTACTTGAAATTACAAATCTGGGAATGATAAAATTAAATTCATTTTCTTTTCAGCTTTTCTTCTTCTCCTTCTATTTGTTCTTCTTCCTCCTAATAATAATAATAATAATAATAATAATAATAATAATAATAATAATAATAATAATAATAATAATAATAATAATATTAATAATTTTCTTCTCTTGTCCATTCTTCCTTTTTGCTTCTGTAGCTCCAATCTCAGGCTGTTGATTACTGTCGTTGTGATCAGTTCTGGATGACGACCTCCAAGTACCTGACCATCTTCCCCTTCAATTGGGTTGAATACTTGGTTGCCGGACGAAGCTCCTCTCTTGCCAGAGGTTCCATTTACGTCGTTGTCGTTTATTCCTTCATTTCTTTCCATCATGCTGAGTTTTTGCTATTTAAACCCATAGCTGGACCCCATCAGGGATAGGTACTCATTTACAGCTGAGTAGACTGAGGAAATTATGGTAAAGATCCTTTCCAAAGGGATCAACGCCGAGGAGAGCGGTCACCCATCCAACGACTGACCAGCCCCAATGTTGCTTAACTTGACTTAAGTCCATTGACGACCTAACCCACTCCTCCACGGCGCCACACCTGAAAAGGAATCTAGAAAAAACTAGAGGCTGAAATAGCTCCAGGACTCATGCAGAAGAGTGTGATCCTAGAAACGGCACACATAGTAAGAAAAGTGATGGACTCCTAAGGAGGCAGGATGCAATCCGGAACCCCACACTATAAATACCACCCAGTCGAATTGGAGGACTGTGAAAGAGCATAAAAAAAAAAAAAAAAAAAAAAAAAAAAAAAAAAAAAAAAAAAATAATAATAATAATAATAATAATAATAATAATAATAATTAATATTATTATTATTATTATCATCATTATTATTATTATATTATGATTATTATTACTTCAAAGAACGTTTGAAAATTAAAGAAGAAATAATAACACCAAGAAATTACAGTTAGCTAAAAACACATTTATGATTTGATAAATATAACTCAACTGTGAAAAACACTATTTGAATTGGGGGAACTAAGGTCATTTTTACAGCGTATGCGAGTAGTTTTACTTATTCTCTTTTAGTTAGAAATATAACATCATCGATAACTGCAGACAGACCACTCCAACGCTTGCAGGGAAGGAAATGAAAAGTTTGGTCTACGACAGTTCAACGCTGTAGGACCTAAAAAAGACGGTGGATGCTGTTGATGTACCCAGTCGCTCCCCAGTAGTTCTTCGAGTGCAGACACTAATGGCAGTAATGGAGGGTCTCCGCTGAAGTAGAGTTCATGTCCAAACGCAATAATATGTCCTGTCGATGATCTAAATCACAATAACTGTTATTGGAGAAACGGCAACATCTTTCCACAGTCTCCTCTTAAGAAGAATTTTCCCGGAAGTTTGCTGACCTTCGGACAGGAGAGCCACATTGCAATACTATTATATGGAAAGATCCAATAACGATTTCTGGAGATAAAAAGGGCTTCATGAAAAAGCCTTGTTTTTAAAAAACCATCAGATGATACAAAATTCAACCAGGGTCTTCTCGAATTTCGGGATGGGCTGGGGTAATCTAAGTTTACAGAAAAAATAAAACCCTATAACAAAATTGTAGTTGTTGATCTTAATCTAAAGACCAGATTCTCTTGGTCCTCTTTACTAATCAGTTACTCCATGATTCCTCTACCAGGACGAAACCCTCCATATCTTCTCTTGATTCACATCGTGGCCATCCGCTGTTAGCCTCATCCCATCTAGA
>NC_061089.1:11141780-11146780 GCF_015104395.2 Macrobrachium nipponense
AATATAAGGAGATTGATAATTTATTAGTCACCTGGTAGTTGAAATTTCATAGGCATAGAGTCTTCTTTTAGTTAAAACAAAACGTGATCCAAATAGGTAATAAAAATCTAAACCTTATAAGAAATACAATAGAAAGCTGTAAAGAGAATGAAGATGCTTAAGCATGAGATAAAAAAAGCAACTTACAGGATAAGAGAGAGAGAGAGCTTGATAATTAGAGATTTCTAAAAGCTTAAAAATGTGAGTTAAGGTGTTAAGAATACAACTTATAATATGTTACATTCAGCTATAATGCAATAGATCACTTATCTCTCACAGATAATACAAATAAATATTTTGCGAAAATATTCCTATATTTAGTATTATTCAAGTGCATATTCATCTTTTTCTTTCGATTTTTTGTTTTAGTATCTCTAGCTCGTATATGACTGCCGATATTGGATAGTATTTCAAAGGTTTACTTTGCAATAACAGTTATATACCCGCGGTGTACATCAGAAGCTTCATAGCTGTGAGTGTTTAAAAGTCAAATATAACAAGAATTCGAGCGAAAGACATACAGAGCAACGGGGGAGTGAGATACAGTTGCAAAAATGTTTAGGAAAAGTTCGAGAGAAACCCTTCGAGGCAGCTATCAGGTTATTCAAAATTGTCATAACATTCTGGAATTAAAAAGTAATCTAGAGACTCCGAGAAGTTATCAGTGTTTGTTTCCAAACACTGATAACTTATAGATGTGCGAACTGACTTTTGCACTAAATATTTTTAGATTTTCAGAAAAAAGGAAAAGAGTTTTACGCTGAAACTGAGGCTAATAACAAGAAGCACTGAATGTCCATAAGGATCTAATTCAGCCACTCTAACTAATTTTTATGCCTAATTCAGGTCTTTTGGCTAATTTCTATGGGCCTTATTAAGGAATTTCAGTTATTTATTGTTTCGAATTTAGACATTCTAGATATTTTCCAGGTATCTAATCCAACCATTTCGCCTAATTTTTTTGCGCTTATTTCAGGCACTCAGGGTCATGTCTCTGTATAGAATTTATAGATGCTCATGATAAATTCTTTGACTAATTCAGTCCGGGAATTTTCAAGAAACCTTTCATGTTCTAATTTAGTCACTCTGCTATGTTCCTACCATTACAATTCACGCAGTCAGGCTAATTTTCATGTTTAATTTTAACACTGGTTAATTCTGCTTGTGGATTGTAAAGTACAATTCACAAATAGAGTTTCTGTGTCCAGTTAAGGAAACCAGTTAGTTTCCTCTTGTCTATTACTTGTGAGCACAATTCAGGCATTCTGAGTAATTTCTATGTACCTAATTCAAACCTCGTAGTTTCTATGTGTAGCGTAAATATCAGAAACATGCTATGGAATCGGAAGTCCCTAGTGATTCCAATTTAAACAACGACTTAGGGACTGTATCATATCTACATTTTCACCAAAATGTTGCTTAGACTTTTATCAAAGCAAAACACGCATTTTACAGCACAAAGATGATCAGTCAAATACTGGATAGCTTAAAGTTTCTTGCCACTTCTCTTGCATGACGCTTATTCTTGATCTTTGAAGACTCGAATCAGAGAGATTAATTTTCGGCAAGACATTTATTAAGACGATATTTCTTTAACGAGGTAATGAGGAACTTACTGTAACTTCAAACGAGTGCGAGATTATGTGGTTCTCTGAAATGAATCAAATTTTAATTCTTAGAGGTATATAAAGAAAAAATCAAAGTGGTGGAATGGGTGATAAAACAATCAACTTTGGTGTGCTGTTCGTTAGTATCGAGGTGAGATTTCACAAGTTAACCAGTGGCGAGCTTGCTACTCGATGAAGGTGCCACGGGTTATGTAGCTTTCAATGATATTGTTTTCTAGACAATACTGTTGCAGCTCTGAAGTATTAACTCACCGCTCTTTCCCCGATTAACAACTCTGACCTCTTGTGATTCTCCCTTGCTTCGCTTGTATAGTCACTCATAAGTTCATGGATGTCTCCGGGCATAAATCTGTATTCCATCCAACGCCTTTCTAGACAACGGGTCTGTATAGTGACGTTAGACGGGCACACGCCGAAACTTTCTACAACATAGTTAGGTAGTTGAGCAATTTTTGGCCAGTTTAGCACTCCCAGACACCTGTCATCCAAAAAGGGGTGAAATGGAAATCTCTCTCAAACACCCGGACATCCATGAACTTATATGAGTGACTGTACTTCAGCAATTGTTTCCACATGCGTTGGACTAAACAGTGGGAGGCTTACCCGACAAGAGCAGTATTAATAATACCATTCTATCCTTTTCCCAAGTGCTCTCTGAGACGATGAACTAGACCACTTTTGTATTTATACTTAAACTGCCAAGGAAAGTTTCAGGGAAATTGGAATAAAAGAATATAGCGTCTGTGTTATTTGCTAATGTTGGAATCAACGGAATATGCAAATGGCAAGAGGGATGGGACAAGTCACGGTACTTGCCGCAGTGAGATTAATCTAGGCATCAAATAATGGCTGATTCCCTTAAGTGTAAATCGTTCCCTCTGGTTAATTCTCATTCAAGCAATTCAAGTATCTCGTTAATTTCATAGACATCTAATTCAAGCCTTTTGGCTAATATCTATGTCTACTTCAGTCATTCTGTCAAGTTTCTATTCGTATCTTTTAAGCACTCTAACTGATTTCTATGCATCAAATTTAGGCACTCGGCTAATTTCTTCGTCACTAGACTTTTACAGCTGATGTACGAGTGCAAAAGATTCAAAGGAAAGTGGAGAGGCGAAGACCGGCATTTATTTTTGCTGTGTAGCAAAGCAACGACGGAGAATGTCCCGAATGCCACTTCCGTGGAGTGTCAAGCAAGCATTTTTCGTCACACTAATATTGATTTCTTATTCAAGTTTATATGCTAGAATTTTCAGAGGTGAATGATTTTGAAAGATCTTACTCCCATATGGAGGTTGATTTTCTGCCAATGAAAACATAACCTGTAATGCTATTCAGTCTATTAGTTCTATGAAGGAATTGTCAGATTATATTACAAGTTCCTCGTGATATTATAAAGTTCGTATAACCGGAATTATTATTATTATTATTATTATTATTATTATTATTATTATTATTATTATTATTATTATTATTATTGGGTGGTATTTATAGTGTGGGGTTCCGGGTTGCATCCTGCCTCCTTAGGAGTCCATCACTCTCCTTACTATGTGTGCCGTTTTTATTATTATTATTATTATTATTATTATTATTATTATTATTATTATTATTATTATTATTATTATTATTATTATTATTATTATTTAAAATACATTAATCTGGAATGACCACAATAATTTTCACACTTCTTACAAGATGCCTCCTGTAAAAACTACGATGTAAAGGTAATCAGAAATAAACACAAAAGAGGCAAAAATCTAAGTTAAAAAGTCGACCTTAACAGAATAGCTGCTGCTAAAAACACACAAACGGGTAAAACAGACTTCATTAGGTTACCGACCTAGACCTCAAGACCTCCAAAATTGGTTGTTAAATAACCTAAGTTCTCAATTTTCATCTTAGACCCTGATTTCGATAAAAGTCAGCCTTATATATTATGTAACTCGCCTTTAGTGGTTTAAGATCAACAGCCTACTCAAACTTCTACGAATCCTCAACTTTGTCTTGCGCGAGCTCGTTGTTCGGTTATTTAAGACATAACCACTACGGATTCGCGTCTGGAGAGCAACACATCAAGAGACCCAAATTTTCTATAAGATCGGAGATATTCTCGAAATAGGATAATCATTAGCCAGCCACCTGACGAGTAATAATTTTTTTACATTTCATACAATTACCAACAATTCCTCTTGAGCTTCCCTTTTAAAACTCCTCGCTAGAGTTAACTTTGATGTTATCAGCTACAGCATGACACTCCTTTGATAAAATTTGCCAGTTTTTTTTTCTATTTTTAATACTTCCAGAATTTGTGCGTCTCTAGAGAGCTGTCGAGTTTTTCAAATACTGCTGTTCAGATACTCTCTGATTTACTTTACATGGAAGTAATTCTTTTTGCGACAGGAACTGACACTGAATAAATCATATAAAAAGAAAAAAATATAAACTTCAAAAGTGAGATTTAAATATAAGGAAATGAAATAGAGATGCATAAAATAAAGGTTAAAAACAGATTGTACAGAGGAAAGACGATTCGTTGTGTTTGAAATCGACACAGGTCTCTAAGAGTTACTACTGGGCATATGGCAACTAAATGTTGAACCTGGCTTCAAAGGGAGATGCACAGCGACTCCAAACGAATCAGCAAAACGTAATTAATTGGAGGGATGTCCAACGCCCCAGCTAGCAACAAATACTCTACGGCCAGTTTCATTTCTACATTTAGTCCTTTCCCGTAGAATAGGGAACATATGTATGTGCGCTGGAAATACATTGCGCCATTTCATCATTTGGGAGTAATTTGTCATTAAGGGTGGATAAACCATATCTGATAATTAGTGTAATGGACATAAAAAAATAGTAAGATTTTTGGTATTTTTAAATCTACTTTTTTCTATTATATAATATATATATATATATATATATATATATATATATATATATATATATATATATACATATATATATATATATATATATATATATATATATATATATATATATATATATATATTATATAATAGATCGTTTTTAGACAATATCTTTCAAATTGATTGATGGATGGGTGTGTTACTTTGCAACAGTGTGTTCCACACACTCCCCTAATTTTTTATACTAAATAAATTTCCAAATTCCGCTTTTTCAGGCACTTTACTCTTGAATTACACATAACATATATCTAGATATATATATATATATATAGATATATCATGATATATATATACATATACTAAAAATAATAAAAATATATCTATATATATGTCTATATAGAGATATATATATATATATATATATATATATATATATATATATATAGATATCTATATATAGATATAT
>NC_061089.1:11152854-11170354 GCF_015104395.2 Macrobrachium nipponense
ACTTACCGAGATGTGTTCTGTATCTTTGACAGACGGTTCTGGATTTCGGTGGGAAAGAGTTCCCAGGGAGAGGTGTGGACTTTTGGGGTGACTTGACAATGAGTAGTTTTAAGTTAGTCTGTAAGACTGGATTACTTAGTTAATTGATTTATTCTTGTAAATAAACGTTATGTTATGATGCAACTCTCTCATTTTCATTACCTGTTAGAATGGAGAGAGAGAGGTGGAGAGAGAGAGAGAGAGATGGGGTGATTGCCGGGAGAGAGAGAGAGAGCCTGTGTATGAAATGGGTGTGGGGGTCTGCCTTCCGTTTCGTGTCCACGCTTACCTTATGAATACTAGAGGGATAGTCCCCCCATGTTTTATAGTGGTGGCAGACGGTTAAAAAGGGGATATAGAAAGTCTTCTTTCTTTTTTATGCCTAGGAACGCCAATGTAGAGATGGTTGGCCAGTTAGAACATAAAAAGGGGTCGTGACTTAGCGATAGTTTTCGAACGACAAAGCTTTGTGGGATTGTGGAAAATCGTTAAACTGTTAGTTTTCAGTTACTTAGTGAGAAAGAATGAGAAAATATCTGTCCTGTTAACTGTGCTAAAGGGAGGGAAGGTTTTTATGGACTCAGCATTTTTTCCAGGGAGTCATATATATATATATATATATATATATATCTTATATATATATATATATATATATATATATATATATATATAGATATATATCGATATATAGATATATTATAGATACATATATATATATATATATATATATATATATATATATATATATAATATTATCGATATATCTATATATATATATATATATATATATATATATATATATATATATATATATATATATATATATATATAGTATAGAATATATATAGATATATATCGATATAATCGATATATATATATATATATATATATATATATATATATATATATATATATATATATATATCCTATATATATCTATATATCTATATATCTATATATATATATAATAATATCTATCTATATATATATATATATATATATATATAATGTATGTAAATATATATATATATATATATATATATATATCTATATATCTATATATATATGTATATATATATATATATATATATATATATATATATATATATATATATATAGTATATATATACATATTTGTGTACACTGTATAGACAAGATAAAAATTATTATAAAAACGTCCAATGTAAATAAATAGAGACAGGGAATCAATGAGAATAATGTTCTGGGAGTAACTCCTTTTTTTCGAAATATTTATAGTTGCAGAAGCAAGAATTATTTATACAAGGGGGGATTTCTAAATCTCTTGCTATTAAGGGATATAAGGTCCATTAAGTCCATGCTAAGCCTCCAGGATAAGAAGTGTTAGTTTTCTCTGTTAAAACACTTTTAAGTGTCTGATCATTTAAACGACTAGTTTTTCCATAAATATTTTGTTATGCATCTCATTATAATATGGTAAGTAATATTTATGTGATTATTAATATACAAGTTTGATGTATATACACATAGACACATGCACACACAGACACATACACATACACACACAGACACAGACTAAAACACACTCACATATATATACACACACACACACACATATATATATATATATATATATATATATATATATATATATATATATATATATATATATATATATAAAAGATATATAGATAATATACCAAATATATGATGAGAATCAACAGCCAAAATATAGCTATAGAGAACTTGAGGAAAACATGTGAGGCATTTGCATGGTTTATTGCTAACGTTTCAAGGCCTAGCCTCATTATCAAAGCTGTAAAAATATAGTCAAATACATTCAAACATCATAAAAAACTGGGACTAAAAAATAATATGCTAAAAACAAATACAAAACATTCAGTTAAAAATAGCAGCAGAAAGGTATTACCATCCAAGTGGAAAGAAGTAAAACGACTAAGTTTACCCTGGACTTTTAGTGCTTCTCTTTGTCACTCGTATCATTTCTTTCCACTTTGATAGCAATACCTTTTTTCCTGGCATTTTAAACTGAATGCTCTATACTGGTTTTTAGCATATTAATTTCTACTTAGAGTCTATTATGATGTTTTAATGTATTTATATATATATTTTACACCTTTGATAATGTGGCTAAGCATTGAAGCGTTAGCAATATGCCATGCAAGTGCCTGAGATGCCTTCCTAAAGTTCATTATGGTTATGTGTGTGTATGTATATATATATATATATATATATATATATATATATATATATATATATATATATATATGTATATATATATATATATATATATATATATATATATATATCGATATATAGATATATATATATATATATATATATATATATATATATATATATATATATATATATATGTATATATATAATTCGAGCTACAAATGTCCTTTAACATCTAATTCACTCTACCTTGGAATTAATATATGTTCATATTATTAAACCGAAAGGGAATTTTTTAGTTGATGATAATTTCGTCCTCTCGTGAAGACGAGATTATTATCAACTAAAAAATTCCCCTTCGGTTTACATATATGAAAATATATTAATTCGAAGGTAGAACGAATCAGATATTGAAGGACATTTGTACCTCTAATAATTTATATGAATCACGGTGATGTGTTAATTATTCATATATATATATATATATATATATATATATATATATATATATATATATATATATATATATAGATATATATATACATATATATGTACATATATATGTACATATATATATATATATATATATATATATATATATATATATATATGTGTGTGTGTGTGTGTGTGTGTGTGTGTGTGTGTGTGTGTATCTTAAAAGTGTGTAATGTTAGTGAATTGGAGACAGATTGAGCTGTTGGGGCAGCCTTCTTGAATGAAGTAATCTGATAAGTAAGCATTTTCATCTGGAGACTGCTCATTCTGTCGTCAAGGCAGTTTGGGGTGTGTCAAGTATGTACATTCGTTTGTACAGATGTTATTTGTCCAATCGACCAAGGCACTTGCGAGAGGCACATTCCTTTTGTGAGAAGAAAGAAGTCGGTTTGGTAGACGCCGGGTGTCGAGAGAAAAACCCCATCATTAAGATGGGCTCTATTCCATGATATTAGAGACGGGATTCTTTATCCTGACTGATACAATGAAACGATTGACATTCTGGGTCTGGGAGTGAATTCTTAGCCAGGAGGGTAGAATAATAACTTACTAGTTTTCTTTGTGGGCAAATTTGGGTTTTTATCACTATGACCTATTAATCATTTTGTTCTATTTTTATATACATCTGCTTTGGGTAATAAATAGTATATTTTTTGTATTTACGTGATCTTAATAGCCTAATGACATGTTTGCAGACCGAGGGCACCATTGACAACAGGTAAGGGTTTCCAATTTGTGTAGTTTTGATAAAAGGGTGTAATACATATATATATATATATATATATATATATATATATATATATATATATATATATATATATATATATTTACAAGGAGGTTTAAACGTAAATACTTTTAAATATTTTTCTGAGGTGCAAATCTAAATTTGTTTATTTGTGTGTATGTCTGTAATGAAGACGTTAAGTAAAAATGTTAATGCCAGTAGAACTGCCGCTTCTCAGCTGCTTCATTTTAATACCTGTCTTTGATGTCGGTCTTTTAAAAGGGAATCAGATGCCGTCCACACCTGGAACCTGCCCTTAAGGCATGTCTGGCCCCGTTTCCAGATCCTATACGAAAAAGGCATCTATGAAATGTTCAGTTCGATTCTAAACACGGAATTCAGTTTTTTTTTCTCTCTCTCTCTCTCGCTCTCTCCCTGTCTTTCTTTCTTTCTTTTTAGATATCTTTCTCTGTATTCACCCGATAAGTCTGGTTGTGGTCGTGAATTATACATTCCTTCCAAAAAGGCAAAATGCTGTGGGGAAAAGGTGATTGTATGGAAATATAGTACAGAACAAAATATTATCAAATAATCGTTTTGCGGGAAATTTCCCACACTCGGTTACAAGAGATCTACAATACATATTAGGTTCGCTTAGGAGCAGCCTATACATATTTATATATATATTTATATATATATATATATATATATATATATATATATATATATAGGTATATATATATATATATATATATATATATATATATATATATATATATATGACTGGTAAAATGTTCTGTAACAACAGAATTCCATCTAATAAAAGGAGCCCATAAAAACACCAAAATGTAGAGAGAAAAGTACTATATTTCAGAGACTGCTGTCTCTCTCTTCAGGTATATGAATGAGAAACTACAGTAATAAATGCAATAAAACCCAAAAACATGCTGTGGATGAGATACGTGGATGACATCCTAACATTTTGGGATAATAAGTGGGGTAATTTTAATGAATTCCTCTCAAAATTAAACGCATTAGTGCCCAGCATCAAATTTAAAGTTGAATGGGAAACAGACAACAAAATTCCTTTTCTTGATGTTTTAATAATCAGAGACACGACAGAATACAAATTTACCATATACAGAAAACCAACGTTCTCACTTTCATATATTCACTTCTTTAGCTATCACGACATTACTATCAAGATAGGTGTAGCTAGCAACCTATTCTTAAGAGCCTTACGAATTTGTTCCCCAGATTTCCTGGAAAAAGAATTTGAACTAATTCGCAAGCAACTTTCATCTTTAAAGTATCCTGACCATATAATTGAGAAAGCAATTCAAAAAGCAAACGTAATTTTCTACCGACCCCCTAAAGACAAGATCAGAGACACACCCAACAATAAAATAAAAATTCCTCACCTGGAGACGATTAAGAGAGTAACCCACACTTGGAAATCCAACCCTTTTGCATTTACCTACCCAAATACCTTAGCCAAATCCCTGATTAACGTCCAACAAAAGACATCTCCCAAAGACTCTGGGGTATATGAGATCCCATGCCAGGACTGTGACCAATCTTACATCGGATTTACAGGTAAATCACTTCCCCAAGATTTTAATACAACACAAACGGTCAGTTAGGTATGGACAACAGAACTCGGCTATTTTCAACCATATAAATGAACATAACCATAGAATAAACTGGAATATGTCACGTGTAATTTATAGCAGCAACTGCCGGTACAAGAGTCAAATGATGGAATCGGCCTTAATAAAAGAGAAGCAGGTAATGAACATCAAAGGGGCGTGGATCTCAGATGTCGTCGACGAAGTGTTCATTCAACCAACGCTTAAGAAGATTAAAGGAAGATTATCAGCGGGGGTGACATAAATTGGCTTACTTGTGGACGGATCTCTTGGTATAAATACCACCCTTTCTGTAAACTTTTCTCATTCATATACCTGAAGAGAGAGACAGCAGTCTCTGAAATATAGTACTTTTCTCTCTACATTTTGGTGTTTTTATGGGCTCCTTTTATTAGGATATATTATATCTATGTATCTATATATATATAATATATATTATAATATATATATATATATTATATATGTATTGTTATGTATGGTTATCTATATATATAATATTAATTATATATAAATCTATTATAATCTATTAATATCTATATTGTTTATTATAATACTTTTACTTAATTTATT
This sequence comes from Macrobrachium nipponense, assembly GCF_015104395.2. Lineage (NCBI taxonomy): Eukaryota > Metazoa > Arthropoda > Malacostraca > Decapoda > Palaemonidae > Macrobrachium > Macrobrachium nipponense. The sequence continues at coordinate 11,158,510 of NC_061089.1, forward strand.
CATTCATATATATATATACCTATGTATGTATGTGTGAAATTACATTACACCGAGATATGTAAAAAAGAATTATGCACGTCAATTTGATAATCTAATAACCGAAACCAAATACGATGACTTCAATAACAAATCTATATCCAAGAACTGAAAATACAAATCTAACTTAAATCAAAAGAAGAAAAAAAATTTGTATGTGAGTGCACTTTTGCAAAAGTACTTTTGCATGCACAAAGCATTGTTACAATGTTACATTATATTGCATAATTTTGTCAGTTTTCCTGTAATTTGGTGAATTGATTTTGAAAATAAAAGTACGTCTATATTCTCAATTTTCTTATTTCGCTTTAGGGCGGTATGATCGTCGGTTCGATCCCCTGATAAGAGATATAGATATGAAATTGCGCATTTTGTCCCGGGAAGCAATTCCAGCAGACATTTCCCATATCCGTGAGTGTCTAGTGGGCGACGCACGTCGCCTCAACTCACCTGGGAGCCGGCCTCTGAAATAGCATCGGCAGTAATGTCAAAAAGAATTTCTGCTGAAAGAGAATTTATGATTTCCGTATGATGACATGCTTGATCGCCCGTCCATTCCTTGCCTTGAAGAAATTCACCTTGATGCTTGGGTCGAGTTCTTGCTTGTAGCGCTGCAAAACGAATACCAAATCTTATATTATTATTATTATTATTATTATTATTATTATTATTATTATTATTATTATTATTATTATTATTATTATTATTATTATTATTGTTTTTGTTGTTGTTGTTGTTGTATTTGGGAAGCAGACCCTCTCTCAACCATACTTTATTTTTACAAGTAAACTATGATACCTAGAATAAAAATATATACACCAATCTTGATTCTATATCAAATAATGAACTTCATTTAAGTAGCAGAGAAAATGCCGCTATTCGGAAAATAGTGAAGAATATCTACAATCGTAACGCTGCTCAGGTAGCCATCACTTTTAATAAAGCATTATTATCATTGTTATTACTGATGATGATAAAAAATTCACTAAGTCCTGATTGATTTTCAATACTGGGGAAGAACAGTGATCAGGTGTTCGAAAGCCTTTGTTTCTAACAGATAATGCTATTTATTGATATAATTGTGAATATTTAATATACAACAACAATTATTATTATTATTATTATTATTATTATTATTATTATTATTATTTTATCATTATTGTTATCATTATTATATTATTATTATTATTATTATTATTATTATTATTATTATTATTATTATTATTATTTGGAAAAAACACTCTATCGCGGGAGTATATATAATGTTCTAAGAGGTCTACAATAATAAAAAAAAGGTTGCGAGTTCGTGTATAATTTAAAAACCCTTTGCAAAGCTTTTGAACCCTTCTCTAAGAATAGTTCGAAAGCTTTCTAAAGGGCTTTTAAATTATACACGAACTCGCAACATTTATTATTATTATTTTTTTTTTCTTTTTTTTTGCTCTACCACAGTCGTCCAATTCGACTGGGTGGTATTTATAGTGTGGGGTTCCGGGTTGCATTCTGCCTCCTTAGGAGTCATACCACTTTTCTTACTATGTGTGCCGTTTCTAGGGATCACAACTCTTCCTTTTCAGAGATCTTGGGATCGTGCCTAGTGCTCCTATGATTATGGGTACGATTTCCACTGGCATATCCCATATCCTTCTTATTTCTATTTTCAGATCTTGATACTTATCCATTTTTTCCCTCTCTTTCTCTTCAACTCTGGTGTCCCATGGTATTGCGACATCAATGAGTGATACTTTCTTCTTGACTTTGTCAATCAACGTCACGTCTGGTCTGTTTGCACGTATCACCCTATCCGTTCTCATACCATAGTCCCAGAGGATCTTTGCCTGATCGTTTTCTATCACTCCCTCAGGTTGGTGCTCGTACCACTTATTACTGCAAGGTAGCTGATGTTTCTTGCACAGGCTCCAGTGGAGGGCTTTTTGTCACTGAATCATGCCTCTTTTTGTACTGATTCTGTGCAAGTGCCGGGCATTGCGCTTGCTATGTGGTTTATGGTTTCATTTTTCGTATTGCACTTCCTACATATGGGAGAGATGTTATTTCCGTCTATCGTTCTTTGAACATATCTGGTTCTTAGGGCCTGATCTTGTGACGCTGTTATCATTCCTCAGTTTCCTTCTTTAGCTCTCCCCTCTGTAGCCATTGCCATGTGCCGTCGCTGGCTAGTTCTTTAGTCTGTCTCATGTATTGTCCGTGCATTGGTTTGTTGTGCCAGTCCTCTGTTCTGTCTGTCATTCTCCTGTCTCTGTATATTTCTGGGTCTTCGTCTACTTTTATTAGTCCTTCTTCCCATGCACTCTTTAGCCGACTCGTCTTCACTGGTTTTCAGATATTGCCCCACCCAGTGCTCTGTTCTCGGTGTTGACGGCAGTCCTCTATACTTAGTAGTCCTCTCCCTCCTTCCTTTCGTGTTATGTATAGTCTGTCCGTATTTGCTCTTGGGTGTAGTGCTTTGTGTATTGTCATATGTTTCCTGGTTTTCTGATCTATGCTGCGGAGTTCTGCCTTCGTCCATTCCACTATTCCTGCGCTGTATCTGATTACTGGCACTGCCCATGTGTTTATGGCTTTTTATCATATTTCCGGCGTTGAGTTTTGACTTGAGTATCGCCTTGAGTCTCTGCATATATTCTTTCCTGATCGTGTCCTTCATCTCTTGGTGTTTTATATCCCCTCCTTCCATTATTCCCAGGTATTTGTATCCCGTCTCATCTATGTGTTTGATGTTGCTCCCATCTGGTAGCTTTATCCCTTCAGTTCTCGTTACTTTGCCTTTGTTTTTGTATGTTGACTAAGGCGCATTTTTCTATTCCAAACTCAATCCTGATGTCCCCAGATACAATCCTTACAGTCTGGATTAGGGTATCTATTTCCTTGATGCTCTTACCATACAGCTTGATGTCGTCCATGAACATCAGATGGTTGATTCTGTTGCCTCTTTTCTTGAGTTGGTACCCGGCATCCATCTTCTGTAGTACTTTTGTCATGGGAATCATGGCTACTACGAAGAGTAGTGGGGACAGTGAGTCGCCCGGAAGATCCCTCTCCTGATATTAACCTCTGCTAGTCTTATTCCAGAGCTTGTAAGTATTGTATTCCAGTTGCACATTGTATTTTTGAGGAAGCTGATGGTGTGTTCCTCTGCCCCATATATTTTCAGGCATTCTATTAGCCATGTGTGTGGTATCATGTCGAAGGCTTTCTTATAGTCTATCCATGCCATGCTTAGGTTGGTTTTCCTTCTCCTACTGTTCTTCATTACCATTTTGTCTATCAGGAGCTGGTCTTTTGTGCCCCTACACTTCCTTCTGCAGCCTTTCTGTTGGTGGGGGATGGTGTTTGTCTCCTCTAGGTAATTGTATAGCCTTTCACTGATGATACCTGTTAGTAACTTCTACATTATTGGTAGGCAGGTGATAGGCCTGTAGTTACTGGCTATATTTCCCTTACTCTTGTCTTTTTGTACTAAGGATGTTCTTCCTGTGGTCATCCATTTGGGTGCATGGTGATTTGAGATACAATGCTGGAGTTGTTCTGCTATTCGTGGGTGTAGGGCCTTGGAAGTTTTTGAGCCAGTATCCATGGACTTCATCGGGACCTGGGGCTTTCCAGTTTGGCATTTTCTTTAGTTGGTGTCTGACTGTGTCTGTCGTGATCTCTGTGAATCTTTGTTTTATTCTCCCTGTTTCTTCTTCCTTGACTTCCTGGAGCCATGTTGCATGTTTGTTGTTATTATTATTATTATTATTATTATTATTATTATTATTATTATTATTATTATTATTATTATTATTATTATTATTAATGAAATTGTAGTTTTATTTTCCGCAGTACATTACCGTAGGATTATATCATAATGTTATGTGAAAGCAATACATTATATCCATCAGAGACCTACTTACCACTTTTGTTACCTTGAAATCGCCAATCCCTTCCAGTGTACATACGTCTCTGCTCCAGTAAGTTAAAAAAAATTTCTCTACTTCACTTATGCAAAAGACAAGCTAAATTCAAACAAAATGTATATTTATTCTGAATATTCCCTGCTATAGTCTGCTATCTCTGCCATTGTACTTGCCCATTTTGAAAATTAAGGAAGCCAGGATGAAGGCAAAACAGGACTTTTTTTTCTTTTTTTTTTAACCAATCAGTCAGTTGTAGCTTGCGATATTCGCAGACTATCATAGTCCGTAAATATTGCAAGCTACAACTGACTGATTGCTTTAAAAAAAAAAAAAAAAAAAAAAAAGTGTCCTGTTTGACCTTCAACCAGGCTTCCTTAATTTTTAAAATGGGCAAGTACAATAGCAGAGTTAACAGACTCTAGCAGGGAATATTCAGAATAAATATAAACTTTATTTTATTTTAACTTGTCTTTTGCATAAGTGAAGTAGACAACGAGCCTCATTGCTGTAGATAGAAATGCGTCAATGACAGGTAATAAGGGTTTCGGTGAGCAGTAACAGTTCATTTTTTTCTGTAATTACCTATCATGAGTTAAAAGGAAATTAGAATCTTTCTTCCTGTGCATCTACTTTTTGGATTATTTACTTATGATGGACGTTCACACGCAAATGAAATGTCTCATTTAAACCATTTTCTTTTCATTTTCTGGACAAACATTCTCGAATATTATTTTATTCTCCCTCTCTTTTTGTTTTCTGCAAAAGAAAACTGCTCAGATGGCTATTTGCCTGTCCGTCCGTACTTCTTCTGTCCGCCCTCAGATCTTAAAAACTACAGAGGCTAGAGAGCTGCAAATTGGTATGTAGATCATCCACCCTCCAATCATCAAACACAACAAATTGCAGCCCTCTAGCTTCAGTATTTATTTTTCTTATTTAAGGTTAAATAAAGTTACCCATGATCGTACGCCTGGCACCGTTATAGGGGTAAACAACGCAGACCACCACCAAGCTGTGTCTGAAAGTTTCATACAGCATTATACGTTCTACAGAAAACTCGATTGCGCCGAAGAAACCAATTTTACTTGTTTTTATTGTTTATCCTTACTTTATCCACATATCAAAGAGAAAAAATAAGGAAGAGTAAACTGGGTTTGTGCAGTGGAGAGAAAACGTAATGTTTCGCATCAAAAGAGAATAATGCTTCCTTCATGGATATCATTATAGAGGTATGAGTCTTACCCTTATATGAAAACAACCTTACACTCTACCAAAGTTCCTCTTCGACATCCATATAGTTGATTAAAAGGCGCATTTTTTAGATGCCCATTTCGTTTCCAGCCACGTCATGATCATAAGAATTCTGCAATAGACCCACAGCAAAACAGAAAATTTGTAGAGCAAATTCGCCCCTTTCCCGGCATTCTTATTCCACATTTTTGTTCCCGGGAATCATTCCTTCACTACTTGCTTCCATACTTTACATAGTAGCATTCGACGTGACCCGCATTATAATTTCCCTGACGCGAGATCAGAATTTTTATCTAATGTTTGCCGTGTGAGGAAGCACAGCTGTCAGTTTCTGCTGCCCTCACGTCTCGTTTCTGCGAACAATATTCTTGCGGTCCCCCCCCCCCCCCCCCCCCCCCTCCCCCGGCCCTGCTGCTCTTTTTTGTTACCTCTGTCTGAATTTCACAATGCTCTTTTACCATGCGGACGGGAATGCGAATTTGATATTCAAAACTTTAATTCAATCAATCAGTGACACAACCAAGCTTTATACAAAACACTTAGGCTTAGAACGGTCCAGTTTATCTCTGTACATGGGTAGACGACATCAGACCGTTGGCAATTTTCAACATTTTCTACTCATGGAGATTTTCTTAAAAGGGTGATTCACCCATATTTATATAACCTTCAACATGGTTTGGCCCTAAAGAAAAACGAACATTCTCTCTCTCTCTCTCTCTCTCACACACACACACACACACACACACACACACACACAAAACATGCTTGTTGGGTGCTTCCGCGGACCTAGGAAGCGTCAAACAGAATTACAAACAATATCATTGGTAGCTCATAAGCTTAAGTAGTAGTTTAGAACCCCGAGCGCCATCACGTAAACATTACTCCTCACATATTAAAGAACTAACTTCAGGGCTTGAAAATATATTTCGATTAAACTGCTTTATATATAAAATGCACAAGCATGAATTTAGTAACAGCTTTAGCACCAGGCCTTACATTTTTAGAAGCTGTATGCTGATAGAGATCTTTCACATCCACAATTGATCCCTAACAACCAGATTCGCTGAACAGCAGTAAATGTGTCGCGCTGTGGATCTTCTTATTTCCAAAGGTCCTTTATTCCTCAAAACTTTGAACTGTGGAACAGTCTCACTGAGAATGAGATGTAATGTATCACTTCCCCATTGCTATGATTGTTGCATTTTAATACATTTTTATGTATCTGTTAAAATATTAATTAATATTTTCCTTATAACATGTGAGATCGCTTCTTTCTGTATTTCACTTTACCTTCTCTTACTTCCTAATGAGCACCATATTCTTTGGTAGGTTGAATTTCAAGTCACTGGCCGTCTTCCATATGAATAATGTTAATTTTCTGAATAACAGTAATAATTATAAAGTACTGCTTACGCTGTTTTGAATATCTTACAATATCTTAAAACACTGAAATGATAGTTGGCAACAATCGGCATGCGGTAAGACGTTCCCTAGTTACTTTATTAGCAGCTCTTCATTTACGATCAGTATTGTTCATTTTCCTCTTGAAGAATATAGAATTTTTTCACATAGTGTGAAATATTGAATATAATAAAACTTTTCGAAAATGTAGGATGAATTCGCTCACTAAAGGTGAGCTCAATTTAGAAAACACTGTAAGTTCGTTCAGTGGAAAACGGTGAATAATTTTAACGTATTTCGAGTTGCTACGTTTATATATAAAAAAGAAGATTTGGAAGAACAAGAAAGATTAACAAATATTAAAAAGTCATTACGATTATGCTTTACATACAATAATAATAATAATAATAATAATAATAATAATAATAATAATAATAATAATAATCAAAATAATAATAACAATAATAATAATAGTAATAATAATAATAATAAGATTCAAAGAAAACTCATAGACACGAGTCAATGAAATGGGAAAGTAAATCAACATTAGTATGCCTGTTTGATTTTGTTATCTAAAATATATACAGCAGAAAGCTTTCGATGACCTACACGGTCCTCCTTGTTAATCTGCCTATAATTACAAAAAATAACTACATGAAAACTTTGTTTTTGACTTGTGTTTACAAACAGGTTGTTGTTTGAAGATGGGTAGTTGGCTCTTCGTGTTATACCTTCATTCTACTATAACGGTAAACCAGCTAATCGCCTAGATCTTCTAAGTGGCCATTCGGCTCTTGAATCACTTGGCCGAACCGCCACTTAGAAGATCTAGGCGATTAGCTGGTTTGCTGCTAGAGAATGAAGGTATAACATGAAGAGCCAACCACCCATCTTCAAACAACAGCCTATTTGTAAACATAAATAAAAATCGAAGTTTTTATGTAGCTACGTTTTGCAATTATAGTCAGATTGACAAGGAGGGCTGTGTAGGTCATCGAAAGCTCTCTGCTGTATATATTTCAAACAACAAAATCAAACAGGCATACTAATGCGGATTTACTTTCCCAATAATAATAATAATAATAATAATAATAATGATAATAATAATAATAATAATAATAATAATAATAATAATAATAATAATAATAATAATAATAATAATAATAATAATAATAATAATAATAATAATAATTGGTTCTGCAAGCTACCTTGATATAGTCCTGTAGATTAAGAGCTGGAACTAATTCATAGTCAAAATTCTTACAAATTAGTTCTCTTTGGAAAATTATAACATTTACTTTCTGCATACCAAATTGTGATGTCTGTTTTAATAATTAGCCTGTAACGAATGTTATTCTTTTGGATAGCTAGTATAGTTACAGGTAGCTTTTATTGCCAAAATTCAGAACGAGATTTCAACACGAGAGTATAAGTTAGCCTTTTTCTCTCATCTCTTCCCTAGTAAACGCCTCATGTATATAGTTCAAAATGACGTTATCTTTTTTGAAAACTTAAATTGACTTTCTCTCGTGATTTTCATCTGACTCGGAATCATTTTGCTCTGTTACTCTGAAATTAAATGCTGAAGTCCCTGGATCTTATTCATGGACCTTTATTCATATACAGATTCCCTTTTGTTAAACCTTGTGCGTGTGCGTGTAAGGGCTGTGTAAAAAATGGCTGGTTGCTCAGTTATACACTTTTCTATGCTGACTGTGAGTTCGTCAAAAAGCGCCGCATATATCAGTTAACTAACTGTCAGCAAAGTTTCCTTCCTTTGTGACATATTTGATTTCATGCTTCGAGGTCATTTTAGGCAGGGGTTTTCAGCCTGGGGTACGCGTACCCCAGGGAGTGCGCCACGGGTCGGTCAGGGGGTACGTGTTCACCACTGGTCTTCAATGAATGTGGCAGCAGACCTTTGAGGTGCCTTAAGGAAAACTGCTCCTTGGCTGACTAGGCTAGTTGATGTAAAAAAGAGTTTCAGCCATCTCGTTAACTACCTTTGCAGCTGATGTACTAATAATGAATTTCGTTTTAGCAGCTCAGTGCTATAACCTTGAAAATTCACTGCATAGTTACAGGTAAATACAAAGAATAATGGAATTCTTTGTATTTACAATACTATTGGTTATGTCTGGTGAGTTATGCACTTACTTTCTCTCGGTACACTACTTGCAAATATACACAACGGATTGTTTTTCTGAGTTTGTTTTATTTTACACTTCATACAAAGTGAAGAAGGTACATTACTGACATCAAAAATACCCGAAATGGTACGTGGGGAGAAAAGGGTTGAAACCCCTATTTTAGAGGCACTTATTCACAAATCGTTTCAGTGCACTCCATATATCTAATACTGGTTTAGATATCTGGAACTTATAATCCAAGCTCAATGTTGCACAGATACATTCGTCACACTTTTGTACAATTTCTTTCGAACCAGAGCATTAGCACAATAATCATCTAATGAAAGAATCATGTTTACAATTCTGGTCAACTTGGTTTGAAACTACAATCGCCACTACGAAAGCGCAGCCAAGTGTCTCATCATACCAGTGATGGTCAAATCCAAACTCCCCCATGTGGGCGATTGAGCTTAGACGTTCTCATTCCTCTTCCAAGTAAAGAGTGAGTCAGTATTATTAGTTTTCTGTAAATGAAAACCATTGAGATGGCTATTTGTCTATCCGTCCGCACTTTTTCTTTCCGCCCTCAGATAAAATCTACAGAAGCTAGAGGGCTGTAACTTGGTGTGCTGATCATCCACCCTTCATTCATCAAACATACCAAATTGCAGCTCTGTATCCTCAGTAGTTCTTAATTTACTTAAGGTTAAAATTAGTCATGGTCGTTCGTCTGGCATCGCTACAGGTGCCAACAACACAGGCCACCACCGGGCAGTGGCAGCGAGTTGCATACAGAAAACTCGATATCGCCGGAGAAACTTCGGCGTATTTTTATCTGCTTAGTTTCTGTCTACTTGCTGAGTAAATTGAATTTTTCAGGCTTTCCTTTTTTGGAGGAATTAAGCTATTACGTTCTCAAGTCCTTCGTTTACGAAGACATTGTCCTCGTGTAACAATTCTCTTGCACCAGTAAAAAATAAGTGTTTGAACTGATATTTGCACTTAACATGGAGAAGTAAAAGTATTACTGTAAGCCAATGTTTTCGTTCCCATATACCTGACATTGTTTCTATGAGTGATAGACACTTCATTGAACAAAGTTGTACATATGTCGTTGTCCTTAGTTGCTCAATTAATGTATTTGATTCTATTCATATTTGCTCTTTTTACTCTCAAGGAAAAGACAAGAAGACTACCTCAAGAGCTGGATATTATCTCCGACTAAGCTGCTTTTACAGTGGGAAGAACACAGTTGGGAAGTTACAAATACGGGAGTGTACGAATGTACGTCAGCCTCGTGCTCAAATATTACTAAACAGTGCTGTTGAAAAGTGCCTTTGCTTTACAGTTTCATGAATCAAGATTAAATGAATTGTGTATGGAATGTGGAGGGTTGAAGTTTATTGATGACAAAGTGGCGAAACTGATGATAGAGTTTGAAATTCTTAATATGAACGCAAATGCGGTTGCTTTGTATAAAAAGCAAGTGTATGCATGCACCTCTCGTGCCAGATTTTATCAAGCTGGCGTGTTGAAAAAACAAAGTTAGCCGTTTGTAAATTATAATTATATATATATATATATATATATATATATATATATATTATATATATATATATATATATATATATATATATATATATATCAAGCAAGGGGAAGGGCGCGGAAAAACATACACAACGCGTTTTTTGACCCATTGTCACATCATCAGGACGTCTTTATAAAAAAAAAGTTGCATTCAGGAAACATAATTAAAACAAACATACACAAATTATCAGAAAACTTCAAATGGAAAATCAGTTAAACTGAAATACTCAACCACTCTTAAATACATTTGTACATCAAAAACCAAGAAAACTCGAAATGAGATTTACAAAAAATTTAACTCGCTAGAAATTGCCAATCATCGGCTGTTCTCGTGTTCATAGCATAACTCGATTGTTTGTTTATGTTTGTCCGCCTTCTTCTGTTCTTAAATTGTGTATAATTTTAGTGTGTTTTCCTCTTTCACCCTGAGATGTGGGCCTGTATGTTTTTCCTTTTAAATTCGTTTTTGAATTCTTTTTTATGAGTTCAATTTTTTGTAAAGCTCATTTTAGTTTTTCTTGGTTTTTGTTTAAATGTATTTAAGTGTGATTCATTATCTAAGTTAAACTGATTTTCCATTTTAAGTTTTCTTGTATTTTTTATATGTTTCTTTTAATAATGTGCTCTGAATACTCCTCTTTATATAGATGTGCTGATGATGTGACCACGGGTCAAGAAACGCGTTGACAATAAATGTGAATGGATGTGTATGTGCCCTTTGATGTGTGGTTTATAATCATAATATATTATATAAAGATTTTGTTCGTGTCTTCTTATGAATAAATTCAAAAGGATTTTATGTTGCATGATGAACAAACGTTCATTAACTAAATCGCCGTCAATCTTCACCATTTTATTAGGTCATTCTGAAATGATGAACTGTAGCCACAGATCATCGTGCGAGGTCCGTATAGATGGAAGTCAGCCAAAAGATAGCGTCCTTTTGACTCTCCAATGTTCATATCGTTGTGAAAATACACTGCTCAATGATAACCTTGAATTTCAGTCTCTCGTTCCATTTTTCAACCACTATGTAGAATACTTTGTATTTTCGTAAGAATCGACCACGTCCTCCATTATAAGGAATAAGCTTTATCGTGTAATTAGTCGAAAAGGACGAGAAACGTAAGTACTCGAAAATCATAATTCTCTCTGCACGACGCCACGAAAAAGGAAACTTCCCACGATTCAAATGGCAGCGTTCAGAGGGGTGTGTTACATAGCGCTCGAGTACCACAGGGACCGGTCAGACACCACTGCAGACATGAGCAATTTAGCAGAGGTCATTCATGGCGAGAGGTGGAACTTGTGAAGCATGCTTCACGTTGTGCAAATTCAGCCATGTGAACAAATGGCCTGACATAAATGACCAATTAATGTGCAAAATAAAGTTACAACAGCTGTGTTTTAAATGAAAGTATGTTTATGGCCGGTAATATTGGTTTTCCTCCTCATTATAAGGTTCAGTGAATTCATTTTAGTCCACTGTGATATATGCATGAACAGCATTGCCCACACGCA
>NC_061089.1:11175354-11185354 GCF_015104395.2 Macrobrachium nipponense
ATATATATATATATATATATATATATAATATATATGTGTGTGTGTGTATGTAAACGTTCGAAAGAGAAGAAATATTTCATGGATTTTGAGGCAAAAATCCTTCAAGTCAATAAAATACCTAAGATGTGAATTTTTTATTAACTAAAACTGTTGCCTTATGAAGTCAGGTTTAGTTGCCCGGGTTCGTGATATGATACACCAACCTTATAATAAAAATTATGATCTGTTTTTTCATGGGCGCTATTAAGGTAATTGTAAATAATGAATGCTTGTAATAGGTCAAAGTTCGAAATGTCATTAGCCATTGCCAAACTGGATGAGCATTTCAGTGTTTATTAAAAGGGGTATGGAAATGACAGTTTTAAAATAAAAATTAAATATTAAACCACGGATAAGTAATTTTAACTGTAATTTTATGAGTTTGCAGTCACTGAATACACGAAGGTGCCTGTAATCATAAATTCTACTTGTTTATTTTATTTATATACATATATACATACACACACAGACATATACATATATATATATTATATATATATATATATATATATATATATATATATATATGTGTGCGTGTGTGTGTGTGTGTGTGTGTGTGTGTCTGTACGTATTTTTGAGTGCAACAAGGCAAGAATATAACTACAGAAGGAAGGAAATATGAATTAATTTGCAAGTGGCATTGCTCAAAAGCGATACGTAATGAATTCGCCATATTATAAAATAACACTATAACATGTAACAAGACAGAAAAAACAAGGGTTATGTCATATGATACCGTATTTATGTAAAATTGTTTATATATATATATATATATATATATATATATATATATATATATATATATATATATATATATATATATACATATATATATATATATATATATACATACACACACACATATATATATATATATATATATATATATATATATATATAAATATATATATATATATATATAATCTTGAAGGCGAAAGGGAAAGGCACCACATTCATACTACTAGTTTATTATCCCAAAGATTCACGGCAGTTGCTTTTGTTGCATTTTCAAGGCTGCAATAATTAAAAATCATCTTACAAAAAGTCACATTAAAACATCGATGAATGCACATTAATTATAAGTCAAATTAAAAATGGGGAATGGTAAAAGGACATACCTAACCAGCAGAAGTAATAAGACTAAAAACAAGTTTTCTCAAGACACAGCAAGAGCAAGAAAGAAAACAAAAACAGAAGGTTAAGCGATAACCAACAGAACAGAGGTTGTTTGAGTATTTAATGTTGTCTCCAGAGACAACAATGGCTCCTATGCAGGTGTATTCCGAAAAAGTACTTTTACAGGATTAGGCGGGTTATTTATGCTCAGACTTGTCCCTAGACACGTCGAAAGGGAGCGTCGAAAGAAATGACATGGCCACTGACATTACGACCCGGTCTGCGTAATTTGCTCATTTGCTTCTTGGACGTAGTAGCGTGATAACCAAGCTACTCTCCAACAGCGAACTGGAAGCTATGGCAATTTGTGCAATAATTTGCGTCACATTTAAGAACCATGCTAAGAACGGAAAGAGATGTTGGGTAAAAGACTGGTTGCTTTAAAGAAAAGTTTCCTGGCATTAATGACACCTTATATCATGAAACCAGACATATGTATGAGGCAATCAATAGATATGTGCCATGATCCTGTGGTAGGGCTGTAAGAATATCACCACCGTAGGTCCTGCATGTCGCAAAAGGCGACTAAAAGTACAGCTGCTGCCTTGCAGTCTTTCTTTTGAGTAAAAGGCTAGGCCCACTGCCAATATCTGTGGAAACTGCTGCCTTGCAGTCTTACTTTTGGGTAAAAGGCTAGGCTCACTGCCAATATCTGTGGAAACTGCTGCCTTGCAGTCTTACCTTTGAGTAAAAGGCTAGGCTCACTGCCAATATCTGTGGAAACTGCTGCCTTGCAGAGTAAAAGGCTAGGCCCACTGCCAATATCTGTGGAAACTGCTGCCTTGCAGTCTTACTTTTGAGTAAAAGGCTAGGCCAACTGCCAATATTTGTGGAAACTGCTGCCTTGCAGTCTTACTTTTGAGTAAAAGGCTATGGCTCCATCTGCCAATATCTGTGGAAACTGCTGCCTTGCAGAGTAAAAGGCTATTGGCCCATTGCCAATATCTGTGGAAACTGCTGCCGTTGGCAGTCTTACTTTTGAGTAAAAGCTAGGCCTAAGGCAAAACTGCCAATATTTTGTGGAAACTGCTGCCTTGCAGTCTTACTTTTGAGTAAAAGGCTAGGCCCACTGCCAATATTTGTGGAAACTGCTGCCTTGCAGTCTTACCTTTGAGTAAAAGGCTAGGCTCACTGCCAATATCTGTGGAAACTGCTGCCTTGCAGTCTTACTTTTGAGTAAAAGGCTAGGCCCACTGCCATTATCTGTGGAAACTGCTGCCTTGCAGTGTTACTTTTGAGTAAAAGGCTAGGCCCACTGCCAATATTTGTGGAAACTGCTGCCTTGCAGTCTTACTTTTGAGTAAAAGGCTAGGCCCACTGCCAATATCTGTGGTTGATGACAGCAAGGGCATGCGGTCGTAAAAATCCTATTTGCCAATCAATAAGCCATGATTGATGATGCCTTTGATAGAAGGCAGTGGAGAGGGTGCATCAGGCAACCGACCTCTTAATGTAGGGATAACGGTGGGAAAGAAGAAAGAGAAGAAGAATCTATAAATATGTGTCAATAGACTAACCGCTACACAACGGTATTTAGCGACTGGGAGATCTTATGGGGACCTAAAGTTGAGTGTGGCAGTATCTCCTTGGAGGCTAGGGAATATCGGTGACCGGTATTAAAGTCTCATGAAAAAAATTTATAGAATCACAATTTAAGTTACTAAGAAGGTCACATGAAAAAGTCACATTAATTTATGGTGACCGGTAATAAGGTCACACGGAAAATTAAACAATCTTGGGGGGGTCTTTATCTTTATGAGATTTACAGTCTTTTGTTTATGCTTTCAGGGTAATCCTCAACGGGCTTGTACTAAAAAGGCCTTTGCTAAGGTGGATACATGAATACATACAGAGTTAAAATTTACCCTTGGGGTTCGTTATGAAAGATTAATGTGACTTTTTTGCCATGACATTTTTTCCTGTGACTTTTTTCCCCTGTGACTTTTTTTTACCTGGATTCGGAATATAATTCCGGAAAGCAAATCTAATGTTGTTTATTTTCTTGGTGGCAGTGTCCTGTGTATCATCTGTCTGAATAACATTTGGATTTCGTATTTCATAGGCATCGGTGTGACTACTATAAAGCAATCCAGTCAGTCTAAAACGACTTATCAACCCATAATTCTGCCAGTTAAAGAATTTCCTCAAGTCACGTGTCGCAGACGACACTGAGTGTTACTGAAATGATAAATACAGGTCTGTGTCAAAGTAACCTCCATTCATTCACGCACGGATATGCATTTCAACCATAGTACAACCGTGTCTCACAATGAATGTGCTATATATATCCCATTTTAAACAAGTCGCTCCGCCCACTTTTCTACAAGTCTTAAGGCTTGAATTTCTATAGTTCTTCCTTTTTAACTTCGAAATTATTGCCATTTCAACTCTATTTAATAGAGTTTTTACTCATTCATCTACGTGGGCCATGTGTCATGTTGAAGTTACATTCTTAACCACTCACATTAGGAATAACTGTTTTCCTACGAGGCTTCTTTCCAGAAGGCTCTATAAAATGTTCAATGGCAGAATGAATCCAACTCCTACTATCACAACTGTACCGAAAATGAAAACGTACGCTAATTTTTTTAGGAAGAAATATATTTGCCATATTCCAAAGAATGTTCTCGACTGTAGGCCTGAAACTAATTCCAAAGAATCCACGTACTATCGGGCCGCTTTTGAAATTCAAGGATCGTCTTAGCCATCTCCTATCTTCGAACATCGTTTACAAATGTGTGTCCAGGATGTGATCGTTGGATTTACGTCGGATGCACGAGGTGTAAGTTACAGAACTGGATGTAAATTGATTAATCAAGAGCACTCAAATATTGGAAATCATATAAAAATGTGCAAAAACGATATTAATTATAAAGATTTTTTATGATAGGACAAGCCCAAAGCGAAAACGACTCAATATACTGGACTCTATTATTATAAAGAAGACGGTTCCAACGCTAAACACTCAAACAACCTGTCAAATTATTCATCGCGTAACCCTTTGTTTTCGTTTTCCTTCTCTCGTCCGTTCTTGCTCTAGCTGGGCCTTGGAAAAACTTACGTTTTTAGTCTTACTACTTCTGCTGTTTGGGTATGTCCTATTCCACGTTTTTAATTTGTCTTATGATTTATGTGTATGTACCGATGATATAATGCGACCTTTTGTAAGATGGTTTTTTAGTCATTGCAGCCTTGAAAAAGCGACTAAAGCAACTGTCGTGAAACGTTGGCATCATACACTATAGTAGATTCACATCAGCCGTGCATTTGATGTCTAGGCCAGTCTCTTGCGACGCTCCTGATTGGCTGTTGATAAGCCAGTCACAGAGATGGAAACTCTCAGTCTCTCTCGAGAGTTCACATAGGCAGGATGTATGTTCCACTTCCCCTGAGGAATGCTTTTGAAAGACGTATCCCTCAGGAGAGGTGGAACAAGCATCGTGCCTATGTAAACTCTTGAGAGAGACTGAGAGTTTCCAGCCTCTTCATTGGTTCATCAACAGCCAATCAGGAGCGTCATAAGGGGCTGGCCTAGACATTAGATGCACCGGTGATGTGAATCTACTATAGTAGTAACAATGGTGCCTTTTCCTTTCTCCTTCGAGATTGTATCCTAGGTAGTTGAGATATATATATATATATATATATATATATATATATATATATATATATATATATCAACTACCTAGGATACTAATCTCGAGGAGAAAGGAGGATATACTGACCAGTAGGTTTTATATATATATATATTATATATATATATATATATATATATATATATATATATATCAACTACCTAGGATACAATCTCGAAGGAGAAAGGAAAAGGAAATATACTGACCAGTAGGTTTTATATATATATATATATATATATATATATATATATATATATATATATATATATATTATATATATACACACACACACACACACACATATATGTATATATAATAATCTCTAAATATCTATCTATAGTATATTATATATATGTATATATAGATATATATAAAACCTACTGGTCAGTATTTACTGTAGCATATTTTAAACCCGCATCCGGAGTATCTCGAAAAGGTCGCGTTACTAACCTAATTACGATGATTTACGAATACTCGATCATAGAAAAATTTCTTAACTTCATCAGTAAATCACTTGTCATAACAATATAGAAAAACAAATGATACAAGTATGTAACTGAAGAATTCGCTGAGATTAAAATATGGTAGAGAAAAAATATTAATCGAAAATCTTAAAAATGAAAGAGAATTTTGATGAGCAAATCTTTGAACAAATTCACTGAGAGTAAAAATGGTAGAAAAAAAATAATACTCGAAAGCCTTAAAAATGAAACAGAATTTTAACGAGCAATTCTTGGAAAATCATTTGTTGCATATTGATGACATCAGCATACTGCATTCGAATATTTCTAATTTAATCTTGAGAAAAGTTTTCACGACAGTTATGGTTGAGTGCTTTGAGCAGTAATCTTACGAAGCGTTTTTTTCTGATTTGATAAAACACAATTTGTGTATCTAGTTAGTTTTCTGTAAAAGAAAACTATTGAGATGGCTTTACTGTCCGTCCGCACATTTTTTCCCCGTTTTTCTCTCCGCCCTCAGATCTTAAAAACTACTGAGGCTAGAATGTTGCAAATTGGTATGTTGATCATCCACTCTCCAATCACCAAACAGGTCAAATTACAGCCTTCTAACCTCTTTAGCGTTTATCTTATTTAAGGCTAATGTTAGTCATAATCGTGGGTCTGGTAACGATATAGGATAGACCACCACCTGGCCGTGGTTAGAGTTTCTTGGGCAGCGTCTCCTACAGCATTATACCGAGACCGCCGAAAGAAAACACGATTGTGGCAAAGAAAATTTTGATCATTTTTTTTACTGGATTTTAACTACTAACGCCTGCTTAAAATGCAATGATTTAATTTTCAAGTCCAATGGTATATTATGACATTGACATCGGTTTAGATTTTGCCAACTAATTTTTCATCATTATGAATTTAACCACGACATAAAGGAAATACTACGTAGGCACGAAATTCGATGGACACTATAGAAATATTGATGAAAACAGGAGATAGTACTCAACAGGGGAAATAATTGACATCGCACGGCTTCATTTTTGGACACTGGGGACGAATTCATATATAGATGATTTTACATAAAATGACATGATGTACAAATTTATTTGCATTTGTAGACTGTTAATTATCTCATTATGTCGCAATGGCACCAAATAAACAAGGCCATGTGGTTTTTATTTCACTGTTTGTTTACTGTAGCCACGTTTAAATATAATAATATCAGTGTTTTATTAATGATTATACAACGTTTGCAAGAATATTAATATAAGGAAACGAAAAAATCCGGTGAAAACATCGTTTTATAAACTACTGGATATTTATCCGAGGTTAGAATACAGGTTTATTACTCCAGTCCATCATGATGCTTATATATTAGACTGTTCTATTTGAGTTATATGTGCAATGTAAGCCAAAAGATAATTTGTATAGATATAAAGGAAATATATGATCAGAATACAATAGTACCATATCACCATGAGTATCACGATCAAATCACAATGAGATTATCCCATTAACCAACACAAGCCCAGCTTTGATGTGACATTTGAAATTATGATTTGCCAATTAAGAACTAATCTTCTTAACAGGGGCATAAAACACAAATACAAATTTCAGCAACATTTTATGACTTAAGCATTTACTGACTAAGACACCAGTTGGGATTTATCTATCATACCCTTCTATTACATATTCCGAGTTATTCCAGCATTATACTTCCTTACTTATAATCTTGGCATAAGATAGTCATACTTGCCAAATTTACAGCAGGCACTCGTGTAAGGACGATATCCGTGGCCTGATATGGCTGTCTATTTCTTGAACTTGCTTCACATGTTTTGACCTAGCATTTTTTTTTTAAACGTACATTATACTTTTAATATTTCTTAACTTCCGTTTCATCTCTTCTCTAAGTAGAAACCATAGATTTACTCTCTTTGTTCTCTTTCTTTTAGGGAAAGTGTGTAAATAGTTGTAAAATACATTCTTTATTCTTCAAATTCTTATATTATTTCATGTTTTGCTTACAATGATTACGGAATATCTTCCAGGCTATGAGATGAACTAACAACAGAAGACCGGATAATCTTAAACTCCATCTGAATTAATTCTCTGAAAGATGTGGAAACTGAAGCTTACACAGTTGTCTGAACTATTCAAAATAAACATACACATCGGAGTTGCTTCCCGAAAAAAAAGAAAAAAACACGAGACTCTTAAAGATACGCTAACCTCGACAAATTTTGTTTATCAGCTGAAGCCACTGTTAAAGTACAAAATGAAACGACAGAGTGCCAAATACTTCCATGCATTTTTAACACGTCTTCGGGGCATAAGATGTGTTAAAAATACACGAAAGTACTTGGCACTGCCGTTTCATTTTGAACTTTAACAGGAGTTTCTGCTGATTATTCTACCTTCAGAGACGATAGTGGTCATTGTCCTATAACTGTGGCTATACAGACAAGTTAAAATCATTACAGTTATTACAGTAATTACAATAATATAGAATAATGATAACGAGTGAGGTATAAACTCTAATAAAAAATGTTGTAAGTAAAATATCAAGATACACTACAGGTACTTTATCACTGTTCTGATTTAAATGTGAGCTTATTAGACAAGAACATATTTTTAGTGTAAATTCCACACCAAAGGTTATATTGATGTGCTTGGTAAATTTACAACTCCCCCACGCCCCACCTACTTCCTTAACAGGACTTGAAAAATCCTCATTAATGAATCTGATGTTTGTACTTGGAACTCTTGGGTTTCATAAGTGAACTCTCCTTTGAAAAGAGGCTGGAAAAGCTTAAAATTCCATAGCGGGCGTTGTGCAGAAAGTGCCAACTAGGACAAAATGCCTTTTAGAAAAAACGGATGAATAGTAGCACTGTCAACAGTATTCACTCGCTTAAATATGAAGAGGTTATGCTGAAAAGATATTGAAATATCTCTTGTCTTTAGCAAAGAAACATAATGAATTTTCGTATCATCATACGCTTCATGTTTAAAAAAAAAGAGACAGGGCGGGAAGGATCTCTGAAGAAACTAAATTATTAACGTTCATTTTATCACAGAGTGCTTTAGGTGTGTCCAGGGATTCTGAAAAATAAATGTTCTCCATTCGGTACATAAAAACATTGGCAAAATTATGTGTGAACACGTCAGTTTATTGCAGACGTTTATTTCTATTGTTCATAGTTTCTAAGTTCCTTAGTTGAATGAAAGATCTTTTGATAAACAAATTATGCAAGAAGCCAATGGAATTAGTTGTGTTCTCCTTTCGATTGCTAAGTCCTTAGAATGGATTCCCGACCTTTTGTTTAAATGCAGCATTTATTCTCTCTGTACTACTCTGCTCAGTTTAACAGCATTCCTCGTGACTTCTCTAGGACCTTTGTCGGGGCATATGATAGGGCTCAGTTAGCAAAACTTCATCTCTCGTTCCTTTTGTAAACGTCTTTCAATTTCCGAGCTGGTATCTATTTTCTGTTGTTAATGGTGGGAAATCTGCTCTTCTGTTGTATTTCAGGAAAGTTTCCAAATCCATTCCCTTCCTTAGTTCGCTTATGAGATCTTTGAAACTCCCTCTTGAATTTCGCTATCATAAGAAGATGATGCTTTTATTCTTGCATCATCTTCCTCCTCAGATCTTCCCTCGCTCGAGGTTTCATCGTCTTACGACATAAGGGTTGTAATGGACCAGATTACTAACAAAACATGCGTCAAAAGGAAGATTAGTTTGTGGAGAACGAGAAAATGGTATTAACGAGACTGTTAAGATCGTACATACAAGGAATTTTGGGTGCTCACGGTGTTCTTGTAAATTTTCTTAGAAAAAAGATATTTATTTCAAAGTGATAAAAAAGAGAAATTTATTTAACATAAAGTAATTTACAGGGGGAAGGTTTTTCAGGTGAACGAATTTGAAGAATTTCAGTGGCAGGGTATGATAGTTTGTCAATTTTATACTTAACATCTCTACGTTTTTAAATTTTAGGCTTCAAATAAAACTTATTACACTGACCAGGATTAGAACATATAATTTTGTATCCTAGAAAGAAGGATAGAATCATAGGCAGATTGGAGGAATTACTAGATGTAATTCTCAAGGTATACGTTATTCAAGTACAACAATAATCTCATATTGAGTTATTTGTGGCTGATACAGAACGTAGATAAAATTCAGCTGTGATATTAAATAGCTACTGGTTTTAAACCTAGTACTTGGCTATGATGATAAAGGCGAGTTTCTTTTGATTCGAAGTACAGAGCCTGAATATATATATATATCTATATATATATATATATATATATATATATATATATATATATATATATATATATATATTTATATATATATATATATATATATATATATATATATATATATATATATATATATATATATATATATATATATATATATATACACACATATATATATATATGTGTGTGTGTGTGTGTGTGTGTGTGTGCGTGTGTGTATGCGTGTGTGTGTGTGTGTGTGTGTCAATATAGTCCACAGGAGAAAAGAGAATAAAAGACTAATAGCTCGATACTTCTGTCTTTCACCAGGCCTCTTATAGGGCTTTGGTATAACTAAACAGAATTAGAACATACATAAGAGTCATAAATTTTTTCTCACGGGAAAGGAAATTAACAAAACAGTTGTCAAAGTTAAAATTA
>NC_061089.1:11187854-11230354 GCF_015104395.2 Macrobrachium nipponense
ATCAATTCAAGCTACAAATGTCCTTTAATATCTAAATTCACTTTACCTCCCAAATGATATATTTTCATATATGTACCGAAGGGGAATTTTTAATTGATAATAATTTCGTCCCCCCATGGGATCGAACACCGTTCCAGTGGACGGGGACGAAATCAGGACAATCAGTGACGCTATCCAATCAGCCAACAGAGACGCTATAAGTTCATATCGATTCTGACCTACAAATCACCCTCGATCTGGGCGCTTTCGTAATTAGAATCGATATGAAACCCCGTCTACCATGTTGGCCAATTCGAGGCGTTTGACAGCACGTAGCCTTTTGTTATGAATAATTATCACATCGAACCGTGATCCCATTTATATATCAATTCAAGCTACAAATGTCCTTTAATATCTAAATTCACTTTACTCCCAAATGATATATTTTCATATATGTTTACGAAGGGGAATTTTTTTAATTGATAATAATTTCGTCCCCCCATGGGATCGAACCACCGTCCAAGTGGACGGGGACGAAATCAGGACAATCAGTGACGCTATCCAATCAGCCAACAGAGACGAATATAAGGTTCATATCGATTCTGACCTTACAAATCACCCTCGATTTTTCTCGGGCGCTTTCGTAATTAGAATCGATATGAAACCCCCGTCTACCATGTGCCAATTCGAGCGTTTGACAGCACGTAGCCTTTTGTTATGAATAATTATCACATGAACCGTGAGCCATTTATATATCAATTCAAGCTACAAATGTCCTTTAATATCTAAATTTCACTTTACCTCCCAAATGATATCTTCATATATGTACCGAAGGGGAATTTTTTAATTGATAATAATTTCGTCCCCCCCATGGGATCGAAACCACCGTCCAAGTGGACGGGGGACGAAATCAGGACAATTTCAGTGACGCTATCCAAATCAGCCAACAGAGACGCTATAACCCCGTTCATATCGATTCTGGGACCTTACAAATCACCTCGATCTGGGCGCTCTTTCGTAATTAGAAATCGATATGAAACCCCGTCTACCATGTTGGCCAATTCGAGCGTTTGACAGCACCGTAGCTTTTGTTATGAATAATTATCACATCGAAACCGTGATCCATTTATATATCAATTCAAAGCTACAAATCCTTTAATATCTAAATTCACTTTAGATATTAAAGGACGGGGTTTCATATCGATTCTAATTACGAAAGCGCCCAGATCGAGGGTGATTTTGTAAGGTCAGAATCGATATGAACTTATAGCGTCTCTGTTGGCTGATTGGATAGCGTCAGCTGATTGATTGGCTCGATTTCGTCCCCAAGTCCCCACTTGGACGGTGGTTTCGATCCCATGGGGGGTGGCGAATTATCATCAATTAAAAAACTTCATTCAATTCTTGGTACACTGATATGAAAATATATGCATTTGGGAGGTAAAGTGAATTTAGATACAGTAAAGGACATTTGTAGCTTGAAGGTGATATAAAATAATGGATCACGGTACGCGATGTGATTAATTATTCATAACAAAAGGCTACGTGCTGTCAAACGCTCGAATTGGCCAACATGGTAGACGGGGTTTCATATCGATTCTAATTACGAAAGCGCCCAGATCGAGGGTGATTTTGTTAAGGTCAGAATCGGGGAATATGAACTTATTAGCGTCTCTGTTGGCTGATTGGATAGCGTCACTGATTGTCCTGATTTCGTCCCCGTCCACCTTGGACGGTGGTTTCGAATCCCATGGGGGGACGAAATTATTATCAAATTAAAAAAATTCCCTTCGGTACATATATGAAAATATAATTCATTTGGGAGGTAAAGTGAATTTAGATATTAAAGGACATTTGTAGCTTGAATTGATATATAAATGGATCACGGTTCGATGTGATAATTATTCATAACAAAATAGGCTAACGTGCTGTCAAACGCTCGAATTGGCCAACATGGTAGACGGGGTTTCATATCGATTCTAATTACGAAAGGCGACCCAGAGTCGAGGGTGATTTGTAAGGTCATTTGAATCGAGATGAACTTTATAAGCGTCTCCGTTGCTGAAAATTGGAATAGCGTCACTTGATTGTCCTGAATTTCGTCCCCGTCCACTGGACGCTGTTCGATCCCATGGGGGGTGGGACGAAATTATTATCATTAAAAAAATTCCCCATTCGGTACATAATAAAAAATTGAAAATATATCATTTGGGAGGTAAAGTGAAATTTTAGATATTAAAGGACATTTGTAGCTTGAATTGATATTATAAAGGATCACGGTTCGATGTGATAATTTTATTCATAACAAAAGGCTACGTGCTTGTCCAAACGCTCGAATTGGCCAACATGGTAGACGGGGTTTCATATCGATTCTAATTACGAAAGCGCCCAGATTCGAGGGTGATTTGTAAGGTCAGAATCGATATTGAACTTATAGCGTCTCTGTTGGGCTGATTGCTAGCGTCACTGATTGTCCTGATTTCGTCCCCCGCCTCCACTTGGACGGTGTTCGATCCCATGGGGGGTGGGGACGAAATTAATTATCAATTAAAAAATTCCCCGTCGGTACATATATGAAAAATATACATTTGGGAGGTAAAGTGAATTTTAGATATTAAAGGACATTTTGTAGCTTGAATTGATATATAAATGGTCCACGGTTCGATGTGATAATTATTCATAACAAAAGGCTACGTTGCTGTCAAAAAACAAAGCTCGAATTGGCCAACATGGTTTAGACGGGGTTTCATATCGATTCTAATTACGAAAGCGCCCCAGATCGCCGGGTGATTTGTAAGGTCGAATCGATATGAACTTATAGCGTCTCTGTTGGCTGATTGGATAGCGTCACTGAGTGTCCTGATTTCGTCCCCGTCCACTTGGACGGTGGTTCGATCCCATGGGGGGACGAAATTATTATCAATTAAAAAATTTCCCCTTCGGTACATATATGAAAATATATCATTTGGGAGGTAAAGTGAATTTATATATTAAAGGACATTTGTAGCTTGAATTGATATATAAATGGATCACGGTTCGATGTGATAATTATTCATATAATGTATAGCATATATATATATATATATATATATATATATATATATATTATATATATATATATATATATATATATATATATATATATATATAAGAGTCTCCAGTCGGCGACGATAACAATACTTCAGGGGGGTACCATGATACATTAGTAGAATGCCATAGTTTATTAAAAACGTTTCGCACACAATTCTCGGTGCATCATCAGTCTGTGAACAATAAAAGTAAAATACATTATAAAAAGGAATTCACAAGATTACAAGGTAATTAAAAATTAATGGTTTAAAAAGAAAACCAGAAGTTAAAAGTTAAAAAAAAAACACGTTAAAACACTGTAAAAAGAGAGAGAGAACTAAGACACCAACCATCCAAGGCAAAAGACGAAGAAGGAATAGCAAAACCTGACGTCCCAAACAAAAAGTCAGTTATGCCAAATACAGAGGGGAAGCCGTGGTGTGATTGTTCAAAGAGGGAACTAGCCTTTTGATAAGTAATGACTCCAGAGTATAGATGATCTGGGTCCTTTGTATATCCAATAATAGAGAAGTGCTGTTTCAAGACCTCTATTTTGCATATAGCAGCATGATTTTTACGCCAACGGTCGAACAACTTAAGAAAGCACTGTTTGCTGATTTATCGCTCTTGGATCAATTATTGTACCAAAGACTATTTTATAAATTTGTCAATTATTTTATCTCGTCTGTATGTGAACGGCATCAAAAGAAACTTCAAAACCTTGGCGTTGTCATTCCTGATTTTTATCAAAGAAATTCCTGCATTTTTAACATGTCCAATTACATTTTATCTAAGAGAGAGGAGTTCTTACTTTCGTTTGGTTTAGATTTTTGTTTACCTTCTTTTAGACCGAACTATGCCAGATTTTTCCTTTCATTTGAGGTGCTGTTTCAAAGACTTATTAAACTTGATGTGGTAAAGAATACAGGTAACTTACAACAGAAAATGTCTGCTCTGATACATAAAAACTTATTCCAATTTAAGAACAACCTGGACACCATTTTTTAGAAAAAAACGATTTGGAGATACTCTTGGCCCTGAAAAACGAGATGACATAGTGGTTTGCAAGCCTGACAAAAGGGCAAGGGAGTATTTTATACTGAATAAGAATGATTATATCGGCAAAATTGAAAAACATTTTAAACTGACACTACCAAAATTCCAATCAGAATGGTGATCCTAACTTTCTGGATATATATAAACGAGAAGATAGAATTAATAGATTCCTAAGAAAAATAAAAAATTATAATATTATAGATGATGCTACCAGTTTCTGGAATATATTAATCAGCAACACCCAAATATTCAGTTTAGGATGGAGGTGGAGAACAGAGACAGTTTGCCATTTCTCGATATCAATATTACAGAAGTAATTCTTGAATTCACCACAGCTGTCCTATAGAAAAAAAAGACCTATACAGGTTTAGCTAACAACTTTATTATGTTCATGCCAAGGAACCTTCAAATTAAACACCATTTATACTCTTGTCCATAGAGCATTAAAATATTCGTCTAACTGGCCAACTTTCCATAATGAAATAGAATTTTTATTAGGTTTTTTTCAGAAAAATTCCTATCCAAAGACGTAGTCCTTAGAGTTATCAATAAACTTTTAATAAAAATTTCTCCAGCAACCGTTGCCCCCCCAACTTTGATGTTCCTAAGAAACTGTTCTTTGCTTCCATCCCTTTTGTGTTTGATACATTCCTCAAGAAGACTAACACAGACCATTGAACAAGAAATTCCCTGTCTTCAGTTTAAAACTATTTCTAATAATCCATGCAGGATAGGTTCATTTTTCAGCTGTAAAGATCGCTTGCAATCCTTCATGAGATCTAATGGATGTCCGGACTCTTACATCGGATCTACTCGTAGGCTATTGCAAGTGAGATATTGCAGCCACATGGGTTTCAGTTTTCGTACAGGCCAGAGAGTTAAACAACCAGAGTTTTCTAACATTAAAAATCATGCTGCTATATGCAAAATAGAGGTCTTGAAACAGCAACTTCTCTATTATTGATATACAAAGGACCCAGATCATCTAACTACTCTGGAGTCATTACTTATCAAAAGGCTAGTTCCCTCTTTGAACAATCACACCACGGCTTCCCCTCTGTATTTGGCATACTGACTTTTTGTTTGGGACGTCAGGTTTTGCTACCTCCTTCTTCGTCGTTTTGCCTTGGATGGTTGGTGTCTTAGTTCTCTCTCTCTTTTACAGTGTTTTAACGTATTTTTGTTTTTTTTTTGTTTTTTTTTAACTTTTAACTTCTGCTTTTCTTTTTAAACCATTAATTTTTGTTTAATTACCAAAATTGTAATTTTGTGAATTCCTTTTTATAATGTATTTACTTTTATTGTTCACAGACAGATGATGCACCGAGAATTGTGTGCGAAAACGTTTTTAATAAACTATGGTATTCTACTAATGTATCATGGTAACCCCTGAAGTATATATATATATATATATATATATTATATATATATAATATATATATATATATATAGTATATACATATATATATACACACACACACCCTACATATATATATATATATATATATATATATATAATATATATATATCATATATATATAATATATATATATATATATGATAATATATATATATATATTATTCAAATATAGATAGAACTATTCATTTTTTTATCTATTTGTAACTGATGGGTTCACTCAGCTCTCTTTGTAGCGCTTGTCAATTAGGGAGAATGAAATTATAACAACGGGTTATTATGTTCAGCAATGAATATTTAAAAAAAATAGTATATGAAAAGTTATTTGAACATGAGTAATTAGTTTAAAAAAATGTTCTTCTAATATATCTCAACCATCTTTTTACCTCTTTTATTTAGATACTAAAATAAAATACCTTGTCTGCTAAAATAATTATGGTTTTGTTTTCAGTATTCATTTTATATCGGATTAACACCATGAATCCTAAGTGCAGTTTATTATTTGGAAAAAAATGAATATGGTTTACAGCTTTTCAAGAGGAAGTCGAATATGTTTTATCCTTTACAATACATATTTACTCTGATGATATCTTAAATTCATGTTGCCCCTTACCATTGCGGATTATTATACAAATATGTAATCATTTATATAAGGTAATGCCTAAGAATATTCGATATCTGTAATAACAAAAAACAATTTAGGTAAACATTTATTTTATAAGCATTTTCAGTGAATATAAGAAATTATATGTTAACTTCCTAAATTTAAGGCATTTATATACAAGTTAATGTAATGTATTATCGACAGCCACAGGTCTTGCTGATGTAGTCAAAGTTTACAAATGTAAGAACAATTTCAGTCGCATGTAAATTATCTATTAATATAAACTAGCTGATGTACCCGGCGTCACGCGGTAAATACTGAAGGCGTAGAACACACGCAGATCGCAGAACACACCCAAAGCATAGAACACACTTAAAACATAGAACACACCCGGATATATGTTTATCATCTCACCCCTTCCCCCTTTCTCCCCCCAACCTCCCGTTTTCCCCCCCTCCGGTGCCCACAGTATTCTCTTCCAGATGATAAGTCATATGTATACCAAGTTTGGCTGAAATTACCCCAAGTGTTTCAGAGTTATTTGTTGGAGCAAACACACAAACACACTGCCATATGTATATATATATATATATATATATATATATATATATATATATATATATATATATAGTGTGTGTCGTGTGTGTGTGTGTGTGTGTGTGTGTGTGAATCATATGTCCACCATGAAATCCCTAGTAAGAAAGCGTTTCAATATGCCGCACTCTTCGGTAATATCAGTATATGAATAAAGAGAACACAAGCTGAAGAAAACTCTGGAGATTTGCATGCGATGGAAAATACCAAGACGCGGGAAGCTTCACGGTAATCTGGAACGATATTCGGGACGTCAGTCACTGCCACAGTGGAGTAACAAGTATTCAGTACCATTGCGAGAAGGAGAGGGGATAACGGTCATAACCTCTTCTGACGTTCGTTGTTTATATGTAAGAAAGGATTTTAGCAATATGAAGCATAAGCGGAATACAATAAACAACTAAAAGATGCGCCAAAGTTTCTTCGGCGCAATCAGGTTTTCTGTAGTGTATGATGCTGTATGAAACACTCAGCAACGGCCCATGAACCTTTAGCAGCCGCCCATGAAACTTTCAGCCACGACCCCATGGTGGCCTGTGTTGTTGATATCCTATAGCGGTGCCAGGCGGTATGATCGTGGCTACTTTTAATATTAGATAAAATAAAAACTACTGAGGTTAAAGGGTTGCAATTTAGTATGTTTGATGATTGTAGGATGGATGATCAACATACCAATTTGCAGCCCTCCAGCCTCAGCGGCTTTAAGGGCGGACAGAAAAACGGGGGCGGAAAGGCAAAGCCATCTCAATAGTCTTCGTTTACAGAAAACTAAAAAGGATCTCGGTAAAATGAAACATAAGAAGAATGATTTGTAAAAAAAAAAACAAATGGGGTGTGGGCAAGATGAGGTTTTTGGAATTCTCTTATTTTGGATAAATAAAATACGTTGGAGATAGGCAGAGAGTTGCATTAGTAAAGTGAAGTTTTTCAGTCAGAGCTAGCGAATTATAATAAATGTATAGAACCTAAAGATAAAATCATGAAGCGGTAATTAATGACTTCCTTAGAATGGTATTAATTGAGAAATCAAAATTAATCATTGCTTTTTCAATGGAAAAAGACTAAGAGTTTGAAAGTGACGGAGATAACTTTTGATGTATAAAACGAATGAAGATAGGATTGTCATTAGTCACTTCCAATTCAATTTCAGCACTGAATAGAGTACAATAAAAGGAAGGTTTTCGCCATGAATTTCCTCACTTGCATACTAAAAGGAACGAATAAACGAATAAACAACTAGAGTACAAAGCCAGAGAAAGAAAATTTAAATGATATCACACGAGGTACATTGAGTTACTAATTTTGCATTTCACAAAAGGCTATTGTTAACACGAGAAAATTTATTATGAAAACCCTGAACACTGTGAAGGAATAAAACGTATTCAATGTCAGAAAACAATTCTCCCTTGATTGACAAGAAGTAAAAAATAGAAAACAGCAACGAAAGTAAAGGCTAGTGAAATACATGCCTTATAACTTTTATAGTTTTTTTTCTTTATATTTGTAAAAATTAGTTTAACGTTTAACGTTTAACACCCCGTGTATATATTGAGTAATAAAACCGAATATAGAATGAGATCATGGTTAAAAAAGTCTACTAAACATCGCATAGCTTCTTACTATGAGATTCAGGGTCTCTGTAACACGGTTTTTTGGACTTTGCTCCTTGTCAAAGCATCGGATGTAGCTGAAAGTTGACATATGTATATTTTACAACCACACACAAATTTTGTCAGCATTATCAATAACCTAAACCCGATAGTTTTAATTTTTATAGAGTAAAAATGATCTAGCCGACGCCATGGCCAATGATTACGAGCCAAGAGTCGAAAAACATTCATTACGTAAGCAAGGTAAACAAACACCTTTTGACTAAATGTTGCCCCGCCCATCCACCAGACAGAAATTCCATCGGCTCTGAAACCCAAAGACTTTATGAATGGCGGAACGATACATAGATGTGGGTGGGGTATCAGTGCTAGCGTAGTAATACTACTGTAGCAGTAGTGCCGCAACAGTATAGCAGTAATATACATGAATTAAACGTTTAGGCCAACTGCTGGGATCCTTGAGGATCATTTAGCATTTCTTACAACTACTCGAGAAATGAGTTTTTATAGCCAGAAGTTAAATTTTCTAATCCAACAATGCCCATGGTAGCCTTCAGTGTTATCCTGAATTATAACGAGGCGAAAAGTGGGTGGAGCCTCATGAAGTCACCATTCTGACGATAATTATTGGTGAAGGTTTAAAGCCAATATACGGTACCGGCAATTTTTTTTTTTTCAGTAAATAGGTAGATAGCCAATAAATAAAAATTGCTTGACATTGGATATAGCAGTTATCAAATCAAGCTTGTCTACTATGTTTTTGATAATTACCAACTATTCCCTACATCTTGTCAATTTGATTGTGGCCCATAAAGTAGACTGTAATTTCTTTGGAAACTCATTTTGGGAGTTAGACTAATAATCGAAGTGTTTTTGTATTTATTAACATATTTTGTTGGTTTGTTCATTATGACAATTATCAGTGGAGAGGTTCCAGAGTTCATAAAGGTGTACTGCTTTGCTTGTATTTAAATTTGTATGTCATTGTTGCCAGAGGTTTAGCCTTCGTTACGTATAGCCAATCATCCATCGAGAAAGAGGGAAGAAATGCTGTCATAAGTTACGTAACGAGTGCGTTCGAAACCTTTTCTCTGAGTAAGTTGGCCCGTCTTCAAAAAAGGTCACTTTTACACTATAAGTACCATATTTATTCAACTTACGTAGTGCAGAATACGCTCAAAATTTATGTGTTGATATAGTATGTATTCTGAATAAGCGTTATATTTATGAAATGCATAGATAAAAAGTTATTGCGAAAAAACCGTGTTACAGAGGCCCTGAAATCTCATAGTAGTTTGTTATATATATAGTATATTATATATATATATATATATATATATATAATATATATGTGTGTGTGTGTGTGTGTGTGTATGTGTGTGTTTGTGTGTGTGTATATATATATATATATATATATGTGTGTGTGTGTGTATGTGTGTGTGTGTGTGATGTGTGTGTGTGTGTGTGTGTGTGTGTGTGTGTGTGTGTGTGTATAGACGAATAAATAGTTAGACAGATAAAGATATATATAATGTAGACGGAGCTATAGCTGTAGATATAGTCGTAAATAAGAGGCACGTTTTTCTCCAAAATGTTAAACCCAACTGTTTTCTTCATAATGAAATATTTTTCGTCGAACACAATTTGCTACAATTTTCGCATGTACTACATATAATAATTATAAATTTCAAAAACAGAAAAGTCAAATGGATGAAGGCTGAAAAATCCAGAGCGACTTCCTTTCAATGGTATTGGCTTAACTAGTGTTTGCCTCCAAGTAGACTCCTTAATGTCTTCTGTTTATCACATCAATATCCTGTGAGATATTACTTTTTGCCAACTATTATATATATTATACTTTCAAGGCCGACACTTCCGTTCAGGTATACCTGCACAGGCAGACCTGTTCAGTTCTTCCTTCATCAATAACGATAGCAAAAAAAAGATTCATCAACTCTTAAATCAGACGTCCAGTGAAGGAGTGGCTGTTACTCATATCTAAAATACGGTGATAACAATGAATAAACATAGTCTACTGTTGCTTAATTTGTTCCATAAGTATATTGAAAATTATATTATTTTCATTTGAAATAATAATTACATACGTGCATAGTCATGAATAGACGTAAATAGGTCTAGTCTTGTTTTACGTTATGTCGCTATATTGAAAATTCATTCACCTTGTAAATGAGGTTTATAGTCATGAATAAACATACATAAAAGGATATCCTTGTCAGCAGCTGAATCAACGAACATACAGTTTTTCGAATCTCATGGTAGTCTATGGATTTCACTTGCCAAAGATAAGGCTCATTCTTGTGAGTTTCAGTGAAATCTTCAAGACATTCAGGAATGACGCTGTCACTTTCAGCTTTCATTGAACACAATTATTTTGCCTGGGGAAAAATGCAAAATTTATAAATTTACATCAATCAGACATCGCCATTAATTATTAGAAAAGAAATAACTCTGCTACATCATTCATTTAGGTGTACAAACTTTTCAAAAAGAATTGAGTAGAACGGTTTGCCTAGGTCGCCTGAGCAGACGGAAAAAACTATGCAGGTTGTTCATATTATGTTGCATTCACACATTCACGTATCAAGGCCACGTATGCTCACGTATGTGATACGTGGCCATACGTGGGCTAAAATTGCCATGATCAACTCAATACGTGGCACAGACCAATGTAAGTTAAGCTATCTTTTTATAAATTGTATTAACCCTACGCACTGTGCAATCATGAGGTGACACTTACCGGAATTGGCACAACAAGCGGCGGCACCCCCAAAAGTAGTGCATGGTCGAGCACGTAACACCGACATATGTATACTGTATGTGTAACATGGAGCGTTACTGCCTTAAGCCATCTTCACGATATCCCCACGTACTACGATGAATAAATGTAAGCTATAAAAGGGCCGCGCTGCACACATGCAATTGCAGTCGATATCATCTAACTGCAGCAAGAAGTACTCCCCTCCTGCTGAATCAACATGGAGAACATTGATGCCATTCTTGCACTTATAACACCAGCAATAGAAGAGAATTGATGCAGGCCATCGTTAACCATGCGTAATTCATGGTATCTACTGCTGGAAATTGTGCAGGTGTATGTTGAAAGTCAAAAACAATAAAAAAAAAAGAGGAGGCCAAGGAGGTTTAGGGCTTGGCCGTACCTGCGAAGAAAAATGGAACTAAGCCAGTATGACAACCTGATGGAGGAATTGTCAGCCGAAAGTCCACAATTGTACAGGAATTTTACCCAGATTGACAAGGACCTCTCAATTAAATGGTTGAACATGTCACACCCTACACTCAGAAGAAATGCACATTCTGAAGACAACCCATTGACCCAGGCCTACGTGTGGCTATCACCCCGAGTGACTTATACAAGTGTCTGCAATACTCATTCCGAGTAGCCCAGAACACCATTAGTTACATTGTACCAGAAACCTGCAAGGCAATTGTTGCTGTCTTCTGAGATGAGGAACTGAAGGTTCCACAAACACCTGAAGCTTGGAAGGAGGTTGTAGTCAGTAATTTATTGAACATCGAAATACAATTAAAAAAAAAAAGACATACCATCAGAAATTCCAAATTTTTTGGCTTCCTTTGTCGGACGATGTGGGGCTTCAGGAAGTGGAAAATGTTTGGAATCCACTTTTCTAGGTCCGTGAGTAATCTGCTCACCCCCTATCCACTCTTTCCTGCAGTGAGATACCCAAAATGGCTCTTGAGGGAGATGAACCCAGGTCCGGAGGTTCTGGCTAGACCCGGGCAGAACCAGTAACTTACACTTCTCCTGAAAGGCCCTCCACACCTTGGCCTTGCCTTTGTAGGCTGTCAGGCCCTTGTTGTAAATGAACTCTTCCTCATTTTCCAACCACTCCCCCACCAGCCTCTCGTTTTTATCTGAGAGGATGACAGAAAGGTTCTTGGCCCTTTGGGACTACCAGTACTAGGGCCAGCGTCATCAGGAGTCTTGTCATCAGTATCGTCATCGTCTTCAGTGGGGCAGAGTCCACGAGGTTAACGTTGTCCTCGCTGTCACTTGGCATTTCCACCTCCTCAGGATTTTCTTCCAAGTGTATCACCACAGCCACCATTTCCTCGGTGCCTGAAGGGGTGGCTGTAAATGGTGGTGTCTTTGTCCGGTGGCGGTGGGGCGGTGTATCAGCTGCTGCCATGGTTGCCAGAGATTTGGAACCCCTATTCCTAGTTCTCTTTGCGTTGTCCTTCGGCATTTTACAAACGTCTATTGACAAGGGCACTGGAGGAGACAGTCGGATGCTGGTCTGTGAGAACAACTGATGCTGCAAGCCCACAACTCATCCCTTTTATCCCAATGCACAGCATTGCCACATCGTCGTCGGTACCTGGGAAGCGGCCTGGTTGCAGCATAAACTCCTGTACCATGTGAAGACCTACACTGTGCATGGTGGGTAGAGGGGAGCAACCTGTGACCACGTGTAAGCGCCCCAGGCAACCACGCCACAATCACCAAGCTTGCACTACGTTGTATGTGGGGAGCCATGTAAAATGACAACTGATGTGACCAGTCATGTATCGTTTGAACAGCTAAAAAGATTCGTGCCTCCACACGCACACTCGGGTGGTGCGTAGCGACCCCCCAACTTCTCCCCACATGCCCACATACTTACAAATGACTTATGGAACATTTACATTTTTCTTATGTAAGCTGCTGCCAACTACCAATTTCCGTTCGTGCTTGGCCATTTGTCCCTTGATACGTGAATGTGTAAACTAAGCATTAACGTTCAGGTGTGCTTGCACAGATCGACTGGCAGGCAGACCTGCATAGGTATACACGAATGGTAGTGGCCACTTTTTTTAAAGATATTGATATTTGTTTTAACACCTTATTAATATTCTAAGAGATATAGTCTTTATCAACAAGTTCAGTATACCCTTGCATCGTCTATTCACGATTTTTGGTATTTGTTTTAACATAATATTAATATTTTATAGGGCATAGTTATTATCATCTAGTACAATATACTTTTATTTCCTTTTTTTCTTAATATTGGTTTTTAAGATTTTTTATGAAAATGATATTCATGTTAACGTTTACGAGCTCTTTATTAGACTTCTCTTGGGATATTCATTAGCCTGCATCTAAAGTGCGATACCTTGCTGACGCAAATACTTTGCACAAAGAGTGAATGAGGTGAATATCGTAAAAGAATATTCCCCTCAAAAGCTTTATATAAGTCAAAGCAAAGACCAAAACTTTAGCGAAAAGTGATATTTCAGAAGTCATTTCTATTGATTGTCGGGGCCAGACGCACATTTTTAGGTTCGGCTTTTATGAAAACTCCCGGTCATAACTGGATTTTATGGCTTAGAGGCTGCAGCCAGACAAAATAATACTCTGCCTTTTAGGCCTCCATTGTAATATCCTGGTCCTCGTGCGCTTGGATTTAGGCATTTGCGATTATTACATTGGCTTAAGAATTATTACAATTGTGCACAAAAATTGTTTTCAAAATACCTGAAATTTACCCAAAAAATTTTAAAAACTTCAAATTGATATGAAACAAATTGGAAAATAACAGGGGAAACGAAAAATCAAGTAACAATAAAAAGATAAGAGTGCTGTAATAGTAATATAAATTAATGATATAGCCTAGTCCAAGTTTACTAAAAAACAAGAACTTTTCCGTTACTTAAAAAGATATCCAACTGCAATGCAAGGCCAGAATACAAGGTATAGACAGGGTTAGAAATGGGTTGATTGGGGTGTTTTGGAACTCTGGAATCGCGCGGAGAAGAACTGGTTGAAAAATAAGAGTAAGCAAATGTGGCTCTGAAGTCAACCTGTATATCACCTTACTGAAAGAAAAGCGACAACTGCACTTGCAAAATTTGCTGATATCTCTCTTGGGAACGGCCCAGATTATGATTAAAATGGCATAGTCTATCATTCTGATAAATGATAGAAATACAGCAATGAATGTCCGATATGGAGGAAGGAAGAGTAGTAAAAACATTAGAGTCGAGAGACGATGAATAATACTGTTCTTTCGTTCAGATGTTGAGCAAATGGAATAATGGTAACATCGGACCTGTAAGAGTAGATGACGTGTTGCATAGCAGCTCACCACGAATTATCGAAGTCATGGATTCTTAACCTTTTGATGACTCCAGACCCCAAAGAAATTTCCCAATATGGTTACAAACCCCCTTTGTTTAAGTCCACTAAAGTACTATTTGTTAATAATATACATTCTTTAGGAATGAATAGCTAGGAATAGAGCATGCAAGAAAATAAAAATCATATATAGTTTTATAGTTATTTATTTACAAAATGTACCCATGTATATATTGATACATTAAAATCAAAGATATACATATATCCAGAGTTCAAGTCCCAAACCCCCAGCATGTGGTTCCCATACCCCCTTTTAAGAACTCCTGATCTAGGTACTATAGATAGAGTTTCTAGGAGAGAATTGGTTCGAGAGAAGCTAATAAACAACTATCAGAAGACCCTTGGGGAAACGGGGTAATTTTCTGAAAGTGATAATTCAAAGAACTGAAAATAACAAAAGGAAAAGGGAAAAAAAAGGCATCCTCTCTTCCCAGAACTGTTAGGGGAGAATGGAGTCACTTAATATTAGGATGGTCAAACTTTTAAAACCATTATTTGCTTTTCATTCGAACACCAGTTTTTAAACTTTGTTCCGCTCTCATTCTGTAACGTCTTAGCATAGTCCTCAGTAGTACACTCGAGCGTAATACATGTTTCTTATTTCTCATCGTCTTATATATTATTTTAGACAATGTTAGGAATCTAGAGGATACATTATTCATACTGCAAAAATTTAGTACGCAAACATATCATAGTTCGATACTTTTCGCAAACTTGATCAGCTGTTTTTAATGAAGTTACTACGAATATGTTATTTTTAATTAATTAGTTAATTAATTAATTAATAATAATAATGATAATAATAATAATAATAATAATAATAATAATAATAATAATAATAATAATAATAATAATAATAATAATAATAATAATAATAATAATAATTGTAAAAATAGATTAGGTTTAATCATGATACATTGGGACCCTTGATATATTCCTTTTCATGTCTTTGTTAGCATGAGTTTATCCCTTAAATGCTGAAACAATTTCCTATTAATTTTAGATTTGACGTAGATA
The DNA here is from genome assembly GCF_015104395.2 of Macrobrachium nipponense. Classification (NCBI taxonomy): domain Eukaryota; kingdom Metazoa; phylum Arthropoda; class Malacostraca; order Decapoda; family Palaemonidae; genus Macrobrachium; species Macrobrachium nipponense. Next base: position 11,203,376 of record NC_061089.1, read on the forward strand.
TTGAAAGCAAATGTTACTGCTTACTCAGGAGGAAAAAAAAGGCCTAAAACACTGGTTTCTGGTTGTCTCTGAATTCCCGACCCGACTCCTTCAAAAATGATCTCTCAGAAAAGTTAGCTGCGTCTCAAAAAGTCTTTCTTGATAGTTTATTCTGCATCACTAGCCTTCTTTTCGCTGGTGTAGTAATCACTCAGTATAAATGCTTTTAACCCTTTCTCTGCTGAATCACAATCACAATCACTAAACACAGTTTGTGAGCACTGCATGACACGTCCGCCCGATACCATTAATTGGTACTCACTACTCAATAAGGCAAAAAGATTTACTATTGATTTAACTCACAAATGATCTTTTAAGCTGTATAAGGTTTTCCAGGAAATGAATTCAAGAGAAGGACTTACTATTTGATAGGTATTGGTCGAAAGTCCACTAGTTATTCGTTCTAAAATTTTGATTTGTTTGAATGTAATTGAAAATTATTTCAATCGACCCACCAACTAAAGTTTCACTGAATACATAAAACTCAGAACATTATTTCGCTCACACGTACGCCTCTTTTTCAAAAATCAAAACAAACGATTTTTCCACCACAGTCATTAAATATCCTTTAGTTTCTCTTTAACGAATTTTCCCATTTAAGGAGTTAAAAGCAGAGTGCGTTTAAGAAAGAGTAACCGAAAATGAAGATACATCGAGAAACACGAACTCTTTCTTTAGGCAAAAAAAAAAATGTGATCGAAACTTTTTTTTTAATCACTTTAAAACGAACGCTGATGTCATGAATTTAATCACTGTTCCTCATCAGTAAGATAAACAAAGGTGCGGAGTAACTCATCGGAGGAAGCTTTTTTTTTTCTTCTTCTTCTTTTCTTCTTCTTCTTCCTACGGTTTTCAATCTCCATTTTGAGTTCGGTGCATGAGCAGGAAAGTGAGTAGTCCAGGCGAGACAAGAGGCAGCCGAAGGAGTTCTGAGTGTTAGCTTATGGTAAGTGCGGCCCTTCGCCCCGAACTCCAACTTCTTCGGTACACACTCTCTTCCTACTTATTCATTCACCTCATTACCACAGACTTCTGCCTAGTCAGAACACTACGAATTCATAATGCAGATTGAGGGACAATTACCTAATAAGCGAGAGGAAAGATGTAGACGAAATTATGGTGTGTGTGTGTGTGTGTGTGTACTTATGGGTATGTATATATATATATATATATATATATATATATATATATATATGATATATATTATATATATATACATACATTATATCCTTTTCCGTGAGCTTTTGCCCATATCAGATTTTAAACAAACGTCTTTGCCTTCATCATATTTTAACGACAAAAAATACGCTGTTCTTTTGCTGCTGACCCGATGCCAGCAATGATGTGGAAAGGAGTCATAAAACTTTGATATAATAGAGAGACCTGCAATCTAAACCAATGTTTTTGGGGGAGATGGGCAGGGTGTCATCGGCGGAAGAGCAAAAGGGATAATTTAAGTAACTTGTAACAAAGTCAGTCTTCGTTCCTGAAGTACACAATATCGAATATTTTACTATTACTGTACCAATGGAAATTTATTTCGCAAGATCTTTGAGGTTTTATAGTCTTAGCTTAATGCTTGCCTTGCTGGCAGTCAATTTCAACCAGTACTCAAAATATCAGCAATCTGGCAAGGACATGAAAACTCTTAGACAGTCTAAATAGTTCTGTTGAAGAAACCTAAATAATTTTGTATTTTCTTATAAAAGGTTATCCAGCGGGTGTTTGTTATGAGCTCAACGTATTCAAATTTATACTTCTTGAAGAAGCGTATGATCATGCGTAAGACTTATGGGATATTGTGCATGTTTCAAATGATAAGAGATGCTCAGACGAAAATTATTAGCGGGTTCAGCGACATTTGATTAACTTTGACCATGCTGAAAAGTTGCTTCACAATTCCTTGTAGTGAAGGTCAGTAATCAAGACTCTAGCTTCTTGACCGCCAGTATGGTAACAGGAAAACAACTGGATACCTATAAACAAAGCCTATAATTTCGTTAGAAATTCGGTTCTATTTAAAGACCTCCTGAATGAGATATCCTTTACAGTTTGAGACCAGCAACAGACTTTTAGTGAGGATCTTTATTATGTGTGTCTGGTGTTATTATTGATTTGATCTTTGTTTTTCGATTCCAGATTACAGTATGTCGATGCAACTGTTAACACGATCATTTTTACCACAATTGCATAACAGTGACGTTAGTATGTATCAGTAGCAGATTAGTGAAGTGTGATGTTAAAAGAATTTGAGGTTGAACATTAGCAAAACCAAGACTCAACTAGATAGCATTCTGCTCACTGACGTACAATATCATAAAATACTGCTCGAACGTTAAGTAAATTTTCCTGGTAACGTATGCCTTTATTCAGGCAATAAATGCATATCAATTATTTTCAACCATCGGTACACAATGTACCTATTTTGCAAACAAGCACCTGTCTTCTACACAAAATTGTTAGAAATGGTGGTTAACCTTTCCAAGAATGATGATGATTATAATTTATACTCTTTTATAGAATTTTCGTGATAGTCCACCCTTTTATCAGAATGGGGCTCTCAACCCATTCCGTACGTGTACCATTGCATTTACCTAGTACCTTTTATTTCTAACAGCATCAAAAACCCGATTTTCGTCCTGCTTAGTGCAGTTCTCTTCACTGTAAAACTGGTACTAACCGGATTGTTGCTGATTCTTGTCGGAAGACTGGCTGCAATGCTACTTCCAAGAACCATTTTCCTCTGACATAATGTATCTGATACATTTCTTCAGTATTACTGCTTATTTATACTTATATTCCTTTGGTTTTTCACCTGCTTTACATTACCTTAATCACCTTTTTTTCTTCTTCTTCTTCTTATTTCACATAGAAGGCGTTTATTTTGGGGAAGCTTCTTTTTTGATTGATGGTTAATAATATCAATGTGAATCTAGAGAGTATTCCTAATTAGAAAGCGCAACAATAATCCGTTTTCATAATCTCTAAAACTGTAATTCAATCATTTAAAATGTTCATAAGGAAATTAATTCTCTCTCATCAAGTAATCGCCTTCAAATATTAATATTACAGTTCAGACCCATTTCCTTATTCGAGAGGTGATGGAATAATTTTATTTCCAAAGTGTCAAGTTCTTAATTAAGGACTAGTTTCTTTTCTGCATTCATTACAGCTTCCTTCGGTATTATTTGCCATTCACTTACCTCTCGTTAACCTTAGTCACGGAGGTATCGAATTTAAATTCATTGAGCGCTTTTCATTCCTATTATTGGCTGCCATATTCAGTGGATTAATTCGGACACAGCTTCCACCTTACCGGTGTTCCTTTCTTTATTGCGTTTATTATTCTTTCCTCTACATTTTCGGTGAATTAATTCTGAATTTGTAGCTCATTGCATTATAACCTCCTTAGCTATATGCGTATTTTTTTTTCATATGATTATGTTTTCATCACATTATTCCTGTATCAATATAGGGAAATTGCTATTATAACTAGTATATAATGCACCGTGTTTCCTGGTAAATATATATATATATATATATATATATATATATATATATATATATATATATATATATATATATATATATATATATATATATATAAAACTGGGTATGTTGTCGTTTCTAGAAAACTTCAGTTTAAGGAGGAACAGGATAGCCAGAAGATGTGGTAATATTGTAGACATTATTATTTTCTTTAAAAAAAAACAAGGGCACAGCCGAGCTTTCGGGAATTCATAATTTTTCCCATCGTTAGGGTCACTTATCTATAAAATTATAAAAAAATTAGGATAAATAGTAAGAAAACTATACTGATTGACTATATCTGAAAATGTTAAAACAGCTATAATTGAAAACACTTTTAAAATAATGCATAATATAATGTAAAAAAAAAAAATACATACCTAAGTTAACTGCAAATCAAAACTGACAAAGGAGCAATGACCAAGTTATAAGAGAATATGCAAAACGCAGAAATATACAGAGAGCGGAAAAAAATACGTGATTATTCAGAATAGAAATAAAGATTATGTAGTACAAAATACTGGAGACCCTTCTGTTCAAGTCGTAGTTAAATAACAACTGGGCGAGTAAAAAAAAAAAAACTTCGAATGAAAGAGGGTGAAGTGGTGTGGGTAAAAGAGAGAGAGAGAGAGAGAGAGAGAGAGAGAGAGAAACAAACAAGCAAATTATGCACTGAACAAAGGAACAGAGGTGGTTTGGTTGAGTGTTGGAGATTGTTGTTTAATATGGAAGGACTCTAAACAGGGAAGTGAATGGTTGTTTTTTGTTTGTCCCAGTATTTGAAAATCACTGTACTGTATGTGATGGTGGCAGGATATGGCATGAAGACTAATGGCACTATTTTCTTTTTTGTTTAAAGGTAAGCCTGTACGATGGCTGACAACCCTATGAGAGTCGATGCGCACCTTATGTAGGCGTTTGGTATGTCCCACGAAAGTCCCAAAATGAGGACCTTTTTACCCTAATATTTTTATGTGCCCAGATACTTTTAAGACGATGTGTAGGTTATACGTTTTTACTTTTCACCGGAGAACGTCATACCCAGTTGTTTTTAGAATTTGTCAACTCTTTCCATCCCAATATTACTTTTACTATGGAAAAAGAATGAAATGGCCGCATTTCCTTTTCAGATATTTTGTTCTTTCGTTCTAAAGGATATTTTATGACTGGCATTTTCAGAAAGTAAATTTTTACTGGCCTTGGGTTGAATTTTTTTAGTCATTGTCCCCTTGTTTACAAGTTTAATTCATGCAGAACTCTGATTCATCGAGCCTTTTCCCTTTGCTCATACTGGAATAACTTTCACCTGGAAGTTAGGTTTTTATAGACGTATTTTAAGAATAATTGCTATCCCCTGAACATGTTCAATAAAATCATTAAAGCATTTTTAGATAACATTTTTAAGCCAAAGACTGTAGTCTGCACCGTTCCCAATAAGATAATGTTTGTTTCACTACCATTCACTAATAATTCTGGCCCACTCAAACGTAAATTATTGTCATTCTTGAACCATCTGTACCCCTATGTTGATTTCAGATTTAAAGACACCCTCCCGGAGTTGATACGTACCTGCACAGTTTATAAGTTCAATTGCCCAAAATGTAATTTTGGGGCTTATGTGGGATGTACTAAACGCCTACTTAAGGTGCGCATCGACTCTCATAGGGGTGTCAGTACCTTTAAGCAAAAAAGAAAATAGTGCCATTAGACTTCATGCCATATCCTGTCACCATCACATACAGTACAGTGATTTTGAAATACTCGGACAAACAAAAAACAGCCATTCACTTCCCTTTTTAGAGTCCCTCCATATAACAACAATCTCCAACACTCAATAACCGAACAACCTCCGTTCCTTTGTTCATTTCACAACTTGCTTGTTTGTTTATTTCTTCTTTTTTTCTCCTTCCTAGGTTTTAATGTTCCTTTTTCTTTTACTTTATATTATGTATTTCAAAGTGTTTTCAATTATTGCTCTTTTAACATTTTTAGATATAGTCAGTCAGTGTAGTTTATATACTATTTCTCTTTACTTTTTGTATCATTTTCTAGATAAGTGACCCTGATGATGGGAAAAGTTATGTATTCCCGAAAGCTCGCCTATGACGTCATGAAGCTCCACCCCATATAGAGCTTGGAGGAATAATCCATTATTCCTCCAAGATATAGAGGTTTCATGGCAATTTCCACAGCAGCTGTTGGGACTAAGTTTTTTAGCTTGAAATTCTTCCATTTTATTGATATTCGTATTGTTTCTACTTTACAAATATTTCAGCGTATGTAACTCATCCACATAATGAACCAATCTACAGCTCATTTGTTAGATCTGCATCTATTCAGGGCTGGAATACAAAAACACAATCCGCTTTGATTTAACTCAGGTTTCGACACTATTACCCACTATAGAAATAATTATCTAATCACGGTTTGCTCGCTCTTGCCACGAGTAATCCTTGTATACAGAGTGGGAAGCCGCAGCATAAATGCAGTCTTGCAACCACGGGGACAATTGCATTTCCTGCTGGCCATTCTCGAATTTGTTGGAGCCTACTATGCATTCCAGAGGTAGTGAAATAGTGTTTTTCGTAAACCACTTCTAAACCGACATATTGATTTCCATGCTACTAAAGCACTAAGTGTTTCTAACATTGTCCTATCCATGGTAGTCCACTGGACTGACAGATGTGCTTAATTCAGCCGTTTACTCCTAGAAAAAAAAAAAAAAACTTATTGCCTTGCTCAGACCGTTTCCAACAAGTGGTGCTTTATGACGTATCTGCGACGCAGAGCCACCCCCTCCCCAACCCCTTACTTTTAGATTAAAACATAATTGTTAAAAAAAGTTTATATATCATCATATAATATATTAATTTGCTTTAAAAAATTTCGTATTGCAGATGGTTGGGTGGGTAAGTACAGCTTTAACCTCTTTTTCTTAAGTTAAAAAGTTAATGAAACACATATGGGATGCACAGTACTTCCGAAAATTTGGACGAAGTTTGAAACATTCAATGCTTTAGTGAAATGCATAGGAGGCTGTGTAAGCAAATCCACTCACCTGTTACTGTTAGTGACTTACTGCCTACCTGGTGGATGGGCGGAGCCTCATGACGTCATATTAAGTTTACGTCACGAATGGTTTTAGAATCCTTTTCTGTGATTTTCTCGGTTCCGGCATCGGCGACCTCATTTTACTCTATAAATATCAAAACTATCGAACTTGGGTACTAAATACTTCTTGGAAAAGTTAGGTAGGGTTATAAAACATACACTTCTCAACTTTCATCTTTATCGATGCTTTGATAAAAAGTTATTGCCGAAAAACAGCGTTCCTTCCATCGGCTCTGAATCTCTTAGTAGATACATTTAACTACTTATCAAAAGCGAACGCAGAAGCACATGTGAAAAGGGATTTATATGCATTTATGCTTGGTAAGTCTACTGTCTACAAAAAGGAAAAGCAAAAAATGGGTCATCTAAACGAGTAACTGTCAACTAAGCAGTAACAAAAAATAGAAAATTGGAGATTGAAAGGTTGACTTCAAAGAAATATTAATATCTCTCTCTCTCTCTCTCTCTCTCTCTCTCTCTCTCTCTCTCTCTCTCTCTCTCTCTCTCCTAGTTGATTCAAAATGTTTCAGACATAAAAACCTCAGTTCCTACAAACTTTTCATCATACCTATTTTTCCTTGCTGCAGAAGAGCGAATGGTTCAGTGCGATTCTTCCCCCTTTAACAGGTTCTTATTATTCTGGGACTCGTGTCAGGACAGTTTGCGTTTTTATTATGTCTCCTTCACTTGCACCAACTACTACTGCTGCAGTAGGAACTGGCTTTAGGAAATAGCAAACTATTGTGTCTGAAATGGAAGAAGTTTCCCCCTTCTGTTGAACTGTTATTTTTCCGAAAGAAATGTCACTTTCTGTTATTCAATGTTCTGCAAAATATGCAATGAATAATCCAGTTATGCAAAGATAAGGGAGAAAGAAGCTTCGAGTAGCCATATTGTCGTTTTTGAAGGACTTGCGCAGTATTTATTTATCGTAGCATTAATGCATTGGAAATATTCATATAGCAAAAAGGCAAGACCATCTATCCGAGATTATAAAATGCTGTTATTACCAATAATTGTTTCACGCTGTTTTTATAAACGAGATTAAAAAGAAGTGAGGACGAAAAAGAATGGAAATGAAAATCAGCAGAACAGAGGAGATAGATCTTGACCGTTAAGCTTGTTTAATAGTCACCAAAATCTTAACTATCTTCTCCGCTGCTGAAGTTTGTTTTTCTCACGTCTTCTGCATTTCAAGTAGGTTGCGGAGATTCATGGTATTTTTACCAAAATTACCCCACCAGGATAAACATGTATTTCTCTTTATATATATATAATATAATATAATATTATTATAATATATCTAATATATATATTAATAATATTATATATATAATAATAAATAATATATATATAAATGTTTAATATGTAAATATATATATATAATAATATAATATATTATATAATTATATATATAATAAAATTAATATAGAATTATTTATATGTTTAATAGTTATATAAGTATATAAATAATAATATTTATATATTATATGATATATATATATATATATATTATATATATAATATTAACATAGATAGTATATATATATATAGATATATATATAATATATATATATCTATATATATATAATTATATATAATATAAAGGAAGATTATCTATATATATATTATATATATATATAATATATATTATATAATATATATAATATATAATATATTATATATATAAATCTATATATAGATACATATCCGTTATAATTATATAATACTATTGATATATACTATCTATATATATATGTCTTATAATATATATATATATATTAAATATAAGAGTATATATATATAATATAATATGATATATATGTATATATATATAAATTACTATATATTATGATATAAATATATAATGATATCATATACTATATTTCTATATATATATATGAATATATATGATTATATATGAGATATACATATATATATAATATATATATACGTACATATATATCTATATATATCTATATATATATATATCTATATATATATAGTATATATATAAATATATATATTATATATATATATATATATATATATATATATACATGATATATATATATATATATATCTATATATATATATATATATATATATATGATATATATATATATAATATTTATGTATATGAATTGTGGAATAAGCAGTATTCTTATCAGATGGTAGTGAAGCTTAAAAGTGTATATATATATATAGATATATATATATATATATATATATATATATATATATATATATAAAATATATATATATATTATATATATATATATATATATATATATATATATAATTATATATATATATTCGGTTGTGAAAGTGAAAGTTGAATTTAGTCATTTTGCCAGACATGCGTTTCCATTGTGAATTGTGGAATTGTGGAACAAACAGTATTCTTATCAGATTTTATAGTAAAGCTTAAAAGTGCATAAAAGTTTTTTTTTTTTTTTTTTAAATCCATGTTTAAGGGAACAGACTTCTGTATATCATATGTTGCAAATAACATCCTATTTCCATGCATGCATCTATATGCGTGTGCGCATTCACAAGCACACACACATATACATATGCATATATATATATATATATATATATATATATATATATATATATATATATGTGTGTGTGTGTGTGTGTGTGTGTGTGTGTTGTGTGTGTAGAAAGTGGTTAGAAGCAGAGAAGAGAGAACTGAAATGCTTAATCCAGTAAATATCACTAGACAAAAGGTCACCTTTCAGGTTTGGAATCTATGGATTATCCAGACATCCGGATGCTTTCAGTGACAGCAGCAGGCTCATTTCCAGATCGATATGACTTCAGAAAACTGGTACTAAACCTATAAAGCTGCTTCTTCTTGCTTGTAATGCACGAAGTTGCAATGCGTGTAAGATTTTCGTTTGAAATCATTACTTATTTTTATGGGGAATCTTGTAATGGATATCCGGTATTTTATCCAATAACATTCGTAATTGATTTAAAATTATAGAAGTATAATCTGACTTGGTTTAGGAAACTAATAATGCAAGTAATCAAGAAAACATAATCCAAACTTTTAATCGAAAATATCACTATAAAATAGCCTTTCCTGAGTTGCACGATATGTAGAAAACGATCATTCCGACTATATTATAGACAAGAGAACGGTATCAATTTTAGACTTCAGCAAGCCTCAGAAGGTAAAGTCGTCTATGCAAGAATAAATCACAGCGACAGATTGACGGTAATGTTTGGAGGAGTCCAGATGGCACAACACAATGTTGCGTAGGAAGCACCTCTTCAAGAGATAATTTCCTTCATACGCGGGTAAACCTTAGCTCAGCTGTTTACTTACCTAACGCTCGTTTAAATCGTGCTTTCTAAATCCCTCATCATGTTGCTTTTTGGACAAGAAAACATTCATTCGCAATATGAAGCAGTGCTTTAGTCCAGAATTAATTACGGTTATTGTGAGTTTCAGGATAGCATAAATTTCACGGTGGTGTTTCTGCAAGTCCTGGTGCTATTCAGTTATTTACTCTCAAAGAAATAGAAAGCGTTTTACTGCTCATTCATTGCTTGGGCATTTGAGAGATATTTAAGTTTACTTTACCTTCAAAGTTTACAGCTTAAAATCAACTCATCTACTTACATACTATGCTTCTTCCAATCAGCTACTATATTTACGGACATTTGGTTTGGCATTTAAGATCTGATAAAACACTGCGTAATATCTGAACAGATAATCTTCGATTACGAGCGCAAACAAATTTTACAAAAGTCTTTTGCAAAATTTAGGATACTGAAAGGAAATCTTGATATAGCACCTGATAAGTACTTTATATATATATATATATATATATATATATATATATATATATATATATATATATATATATATATATATATATATATATATATATATATATATATATATATATATATATATATATATATATATATATATATATATATATATATATATATATATATATACATATCATATATGCATACAGCCAGGAGAAGGGTGAGAAGAAATGACTTGAACCGAGCGCTTTCATGTATTTCTACACCTCATCAGGGTTCAGGTACAAGTGCCAAGAAAACAAATACTGGGTCGCAAGACACTTCGTGGCAAGGCAAGTGATGCTAAAAAGACAAATAACGCTAACGATTACCGAACAGTTCTAATGCGTAATTGCCTACTTGTTTTAAAATACCCTTCGTTAAAATTTCATCAACTTTGTATAAACCTAGACTGATATGTAATAAATTATCACAGTCTTGTTTAATTATACAGGATTCTATTAAATTTCTTTTCACTCAATCTTTGCAAAACATAATTTCCTTTGAGTCTGTCCAGTGAATACCGTGATTACTATTATTCATGAGTACAAATAATGCATTTGACATATTACCAGATCTTGCATTTTATTTGTGTTGTTTTAATCGGAACTGCCGGTGTCTTTCCACTTTCTCCTACGTACGTTTTATTACATTGTTCACAAGGAATCTTATGAATACATCCTGTTCCATTTCCAGGTGAATTTCTAATCAGCAAGTTTCTAATAGTCCCTAGCGTCAAGTATAGAAAGGAAGCACTAAAAGATTGTTGTTTTCGAACTTTCTAATGCTTAATGTTATTATATTATTATATATATATATATAATATATATATATATATATATATATATATATATATATATATATATATATATATGTATATATATATATATGGGTGTGTGTGTGTATGAGTTTCTGACTCACATCAGTAACGTACCCCTGTCTTTCAAGTGAGAGTACAGGGCGTTAGCAAAAGAAGTTGAAACCTTAGTACTACGCACTTACCTAAGGTTTTTCCAGAGCAGTCATCTAGCGCCCAAATTCCAGACCCAGCAGCGATTGAACTACCAACATTTCATTTGACTTAACCTTTCACCGTGATATACGATGGAAATGAACGCATGTGAACGTGTTTCACAGAAATAGTTTTCTGTCTTACTGTTTTTTTTTTTTATACGAAAGTATTACAACTACTTTCATGCAGGGTGTTCATAGTTAACTTTCTGTTTCTCATTTACATTATTAACAAAATATGATCTAAAAAATAATTAACATCATTTTGTACCCCATAATTGATCTCCCATCCTGGAGTTGAATGAGAAGATGTGCAGTTAATGTATCGAGAAATTTGTTTTGAATTTTGCTAAAAAATAAAAAAAATAAAAACATTTATTTCAGTCATCGTCAACAAACCTGAGCCAATTCTGTATAAAATGTTTACGGATTCAATATTGAAACTAAGGAGTACCAATAATTCTTGGGTAAGCCACTGTAGTACAGAGGTTAATTCAGGATGTTGTTCGTCGTCTAAAAATCGACATTTGTTTGCCTCGAATGTTGTATACTATATTCCTTTAGTCTCAGTTGTTGTCTTGTAAAACCGAGATTTTTCTTTTTTCATGTAGTTGGCTTTCAATGCCTTGGGGTGAATTAGAAAGATCTTGCCCTCAATATAGATATATATATATATATATATATATATATATATATATATATATATATATATATATATATATATTTCACATCATCGTGATTCATATATACATGCATTAAGCTACAATGTCCTTTAATATCCAATTCGCTATACCTCGGAATTAATATATTTTCATATATGTTAACCGAAAGGGAATTTTCTAGTTGATAATAATTTCGTCTTCTCGTGGATTCGAACCAGCGCCCAGTGGGCAGAGGAGTAATCGGGACTTCAGTGACGTTCCGAGTTGATAACGTCAATAAGTTCCTGATTTCTACTCGTCCGCTGGGCGCGGGTTAGAATCCACGAGAGGACGAAATTTATTATCAACTAAAGAATTCCACTTCGGTTAGTATATATGAAAATACATTAATCAGAGGCATAGCGAATTTGATTATTAAAGGACATTTGTAGCTTAATGTATATATATATATATATATATATATATATATATATATATATATATATATATATATACATATATATATGTATATATATATATATATATATATATATATATATATATATATATGTGTGTGTGTGTGTGTGTGTGTGTGTGTGTGTGTGTGTGTGCGTGCGTGTGTTTGTGTGTGTGTACTGTATGTGTGTGTGTATTTCACTATACAGATAGAGCGCGCAGACTAGATATAAGATTTTCGACGTGAAACTTTGCGATGGCCGAGAAAGATACGTTAACGGTGAAATATGTCATCCTCCTGAAATAACGTCGACCGTGAGGGATAAAGGGTGAGCGCGTAACAAATCCTTTGCCTCATCCTTCAGCTCCTATCTAGGATACTCTGTCATCCACCACAATTCCCCTGCGCATGATAAATTGTGCAAATGTATTGAAGAATTCCAAAGTCATGCTATCGCAAGATAAAACGCATCACGAAGTATGGTCTTCTCTTCTAACCAAATTCCGTTCTTGTGAGAAACACCGCTTGGCTTCTAATCCTAGGCATGACATTAGTACAATTAATAATTGGAATATTTTTTATTCATTCATATTATAATAATTATACTTAGTATGAAGTTCTTATCAATACTAGAAATTGTTTCTACAGCATTTCACCGATTTTGTTTTTGGCTTATTTGCGGGAAAGATTTCGGGAAATATCCTATAATGAATCTTATTTTTTTTTCTTCAACAATAGTAATCAATTACGGTTTCGGGATATGTATCAAATTGCGTATCACTAGAATAAAAATCACATAAACAATAGTAAGCATTTTAAGATCTATTCGTCTTTTGAAACAGTAAGGTTTCCTAACGATTTTCTCAATACGGCAAATGCACTTCGATGGTACATGACCTTTTTTGTTTCTCTCTGAAGACAGAAGCCTGGAACGAGGAAATCAGAGAGAGACTTCCATATTTTCAGGAAATGATAGAGCTGCTTCTAAAAAGTTTCTTCGGAGCAATCGAGTTTTCTGTTTAGTCTATAATGCTGTATAAAGCTCTCAGTCATGGCCCATGACTCTCTCAGCCATGGGCCGCCCTGTGTTTTGGAATTTATATCTGTGCCAAACGCACGATCACTGTTAATTTTAACCCTAAGTACAATAAAATTAGTATGGGTAGAGGGCTGCAATTTGGTACGTTTGATGATTGGAGTGTGGAAGATCAACATACCAATTTACATGTTCAAGCCTCAGTATTGTTTAAGATCTGAGGGAGGACAGAAAAAGTACGGCCGGGCAGACATATAACTAACTACTTCAATAGTTTTCGTGTACAGAAAAATAAAACGGGAATTTATAACAGCCCAACACTGAGCGACAGAGAAAACGAAATAGTCATCAATCCATAGATAAGTTAGATCTAACTTTTTAAATATTTCGTCAGGAACTTTTTGCCTGCTACACCGGGTATAATACCCCATTATGTATCCTCTTTTCAAGTCTAATGAGAGAACAACATTCAGTAGTTTAGATCTAGTGGGACTATATTTTCTTCGATTAATACAATATTTAACATCAGTACATTAGTACTTTGCCTCAAGGTATTCTGGAAAACAAAAACCTGCTGCTATTCTATAAGACATTAAAGTTTGTAAATGAAGATGAATTAACTTGGCAACCTATATAACAGAAGGACTTGAAGAATTCTTCTGTTTCCATTGTGGAGAAGTAAGTTGGTCTCTAACCTTCGATCGGTTTATTTTCTGTGAATATTTATAAACCAATAATCTTGATTTGTTTTATAAGTGGTAAATTTAATACTTTATTTTGTGATCAATGAAGATTATAACGTTCCTTACCTGTGAAACTTTCGATACTTTCTTGATTCTAAACTATGAATACAAAAAGTTTGTAAAGTATGATGTATTACTTTTAAGTTTAATAAGCATGTTGAACGTAAGACCGCTGCTGTGAGAATTCGTCTACACCGAAATAAAATGGTCGAAGAGAGTATCAACACACACACACACACACACACACACACACACGCATATATATATATATATATATATAAAATCTAAAAATACATACATAATTAAGAGACTTAAAAAGAAACAAAACACAAGATTTGATACTGAAAAAATTTACATTTTAAATACAAAGGGATCCAACACTCCCATTACTGCACAAGACGAAAACTGAGTTACTAACAAGGACACTTGGGGTCTAAAGAGTACTCATGACAGAAGTATAACGACTGAGGAATGTCGTTTTACTGACATCTTCTCAATGCACCGTCAAGAATAATTAAAAGTTTGTATTTTAAGGCTCTGCTCACTACTTCGTAATCTTCGTATTTTTTTTTTTTTTTTTTTTTTTTACGTTTGGCCGACCTAGTCTCATACACTGGACAAGTCAGGGTTCTTTCATTTACCTCTTCCGTATATATATATATATTATATATATATATATATATATATATATATATATATATATATATATATATATATATATATATATATATATAATGATGAATAACTTGATCACGAAGTATATAAAACGTGATGCTATGTATAAATAAAGGTTTTTTTGCCACGAAGGAAAAAAATGAAAAAGCGAGTCAGCCGAGTACTTTCGGTCCTATTCGGACCCTTTACTGAGGACCGAAAGTACTCGGCTAACTCGCTTTTTCATTTTTTTCCTTCGTGGCAAAAAAACCTTTATTTATATATATATATTAATATATATAATATGATATATATATTATATATATATTATATATATATATATATAATATATATATAATATATAGAGATAGATAAAGATAGATATATATTCTATATATAATCTAATATGTATATATAATATATATATCTATCTCTCTAGCTATATATATAGATGTAATATTAGATATTCCTATAATAGTATGTATTGGTCTATATATATAATACTATAATTATATATGTATATATGCTCTATATACATGTATGTATGTATTTATCTATGTATATATATTATAGTTGTATATATATATATATGTCTGTCTTTCTCTGTCTCTCTATATCTCTCTATTCTCTATCTCTATCTGTCTGTATGTCTTTCTATATCTCTATATCTAGTCTAATATATAATCTATATATATATATTATCTATACTCTATGAAACCACATACGATGTAAAAATTGGAAAGAAATATTCCCAAGGAGTGTGAGTCTTAAAACAAATGCTTCCGTAATACGTGAACTTACTCTTAAGCTCAAAGAAAACCCACACTACATCATAGAGCTTTTGGGTAAGTGGGCTCGGAATCGGGCGTATTTGTTGAAGTTCCCGACATTTTCTTTTTTTTTTTTTTTTCTATGAATATCAGACATGCGGAAAGTGTTGTGATATTTTCTTCATTCTGTTCATCCTCTCTGTATATGTTCAGAACTTGACGTTAGAGATGTGGGCATTGTTACAGTCAATGCCGAGCTTGTTTTGTTCTTGCTGATGATTACAGATTAATGCTAGAAATAAAGTGAAAGGGAGAGATAGATGCTGAGTGATAAACCATGAAGAATCCATGGAGACGATAGGAGTGTGATTGAGTTGGATTAAAACTCCTTTGAAGCTGTAGCCTAATTAAATACGGAGTCATTCCAGGGTACGATTGAGCATCTGAAAAAAGAAACAGAAGAAGAAATGCGGAGTGAAAAAGAGCTTAAGATATAAGATCCACCTTCTCGCATCTGATTTTAATGAATCTGTCACGGAAAAATACGTCGGTACTTTATAACGTTTTCCGCGAACACTTCATCTTTTAAATAAGGTCTACAGGGCGAAGAGCCCCCGAATGAGAAAGAACGCCAACAAAGAACAGAGTAGGAGTGAAGTCCCCCGCGCTCAGAATATATAAAATGAATAATGCAGAAGCCGCGTGAGGTGGCCGGGCACATGGCGGTTTGAATAGTGAGGACCCCCAAACTTTCCATGAATAGCACAAGTGAAGTCTTAACTATTTTTGGAGGAAGTGTTTTCCCTCGCCATCACTTTCATAAATTCCCCTTTCGCTTTTTTTATTTTTTTATTCCATTGCACTTCTTTTATAGTCTCGCAGGGAGAGGGACTTCTCGTACCTCAATGGAAACCTTCCTGAATAAATATAATCATATAATCCCATATATATATATATATATATATATATATATATATATATATATATATATATATCTATATATATATATATATATATATATATATATATATATATATATATACATATATACTATATATATATATATATATATATATATATATATATATATATAGTATATATATATATATAATATATATATATATATATATATATATATATATGTATATATATATAGTATATCTATATATATAGTATATATATACATATATATATATATATTATATATGTATAATATATATATATATATATATATATAAAATTTTTTATATTTATATATATATTATATATATATATATATATATATAGTATATTATATATACTAATATATATATATATATATTAATATTATAGGAGTGTGTGTGTCTCATTCGAGGTAGGCAAAGCAAGGCAAGCCAAGAACAGTCTTCGTCGATAAGAAAGTGTGGAAATAAAGAATTAGGTAACAAAAAGCATCATATCAGAGGCGTAGTTCAAACTGATTTGTGAGATTGCATTGAGGCTGAAGAATGAAAGAGTACATAATTTGGAGTGGAAGCGTTCATTAATGTAACATACTAATTTCTTTATTTGTTGGATAATGGTACATCATAACCTACACTTTTTATTTGTAGTTCCTCAGGAATGGCGACTCTAATACCCTTATGAACCGAAAAGCAACTTACTAAACTAAAATTACTCAATTTCAAAACAGGTACTTAGTAGCGGTCGTGGTGATGAACCAATCTGTATTTTGCGCGATAGCTGCACCTTGTCCATATAACCATTTCTAATTTTAAAAATCCAGTTCTAAAACATTTATCTAACAATGTATTACCGAGTATATAAAGTTCTAGCTGGCAACTCTCAATATAGTGGTCGTAACCGAAAAATTGTACCATCTACCAAGTAAGCATTATTAGGGTAGACTTTCTGGCGCGCAAACTCACACAAACTCATATATAGGTAGGTTCCCTCAATTGGAAAATTTGCGTTCATAATTTATTCTTTTTGTACCAAATATCAAAAAGTAATTGCATAAAAGAGAAAACTACAATTTTTTAGACTTAACTGTATTATATTCATCCACGTAACTTGAAATTCTTCGCAAGTCATCCCAGCGACTTGCTGATCGTCTATATTTTCACCAGATCTCACCCAATATTGATTTACCTCAGGAACGCTGAAACATAAGCGGGCTTTCATCCACTAGCACGCCACATACCAAATCGATTGCGATACTTTACAATTCAAGTACAGCTTGTTATCAATTATTCATGACAAATTTGCAATTCTCAAGAGTGAGAATTCTGTAAAGTTAGTCATAGCTGGTATCCCTTCAAATCAGGTTCTTGAATGAATAACAATAAGGATACCTACCTCCGAAAGAAGTTACGGAATTGACATAACAATCCATGAAAAGAACTTTGTACAACTCTCAACACTACCCTGACCAACCAAAATAAGTTACAGTTAGAATGGAAAGGAAAATAAAATTTACCCCAATAAGAGTAGAAAGGTTTGAAAGGCGTAACAGGAGGAAAACCTCAAAGCAGTTGCACTCAGAAACAAGCGTTAGGAGAGGGTGGATAGTAAGATGGAAGAGAGAGAATATGAATGGAGTTATAGTAAAAGGAATGAAAGAGGTTGCAGGTAGGGTCCGAAGGGACGCTTGCACTGACGGCACTATCCCCTTACGGGGAGTTACAGCTACAGGACAGATTTATGTAACAGTCCGACTGCCGTCGCGTCACCCAGTGAGTAGTTTCCGGGCACTGACGACCCAGAGTGCCACAAGATAGTATGACTGTTCATCGAGGGCAAATCAAGCAATAGCAACAGTGATTAACAGTAACATTACTCTGTTGTTAAGACCAGCTGTGTAGCTAAAGGGGGCGGTCCGCCCAGGTGCCGCTCTCTGAGGGGCGGCATTCTGGCATCTTTTAAGCAGGTCTAGTCTGGCATAATTCTTGATTTTCTAGAACACTGACCAGCGAATTATCGACTCTACTGTTGGACAGTAAGCCATTTTTGACAACGGCACCCCTGGTTGAATAAATAATTGAGACGTTAAGGTATAAAATGTGAAGTAATTTTCACAACTTGAGTACTTTTTAGCACGGGAATGTGGCGGTAATTTCTCCGCAGTCCGGCCTGGGCACCGCTAACGCTAGTTACGCCCACTGTCTAAGACGCATCTGGTACGTTGGAAGATTAAAAGTTCATATCGGGCGGTTATAACAGTGAGGGAAATTTAAACGATACCCATATGTTTTAGGCTTAGCAACGAATACGCAATCTTTCTACCGAAAGATATGACAGAAAGTTGAAAAAAGTTTCGGCCTTCAATGCAGTAGCTTTTAGTTTTGTATTTCCTGAATTGTACAGCTGATTACTAAACAACGGATTCATTAGTATAAGCCGGTATTTCAGTATAACCTTCACCATAAAACAAGTCATTGTTTGAATATTCCATTAAACCATCTAAAACTAAACAGCATAATCTTTCATCGAGTTAAATCCTCTTCCTCTACTTTTTTCTTTCTCTACTATAAAGTATTGCATAATTATCCCAAGAGAAGTAATGAAGGTTTACATCCTCTTGATTCCGCATTAATTATCGGATTACCTATTTTTATCATATTGGTGTGTATTTTTGTTTTCACGGCCTGGTGAAAGCCGAATTGGTGTGATAAAAATAACCAAAACGAAGCATATGAAATGCGTTGCCATATGCTCAGGTTCAAGATATTTTTAGAAACTTTCTTTGATTGTTACATACTATCCTTCCCACATCCCAACCCCCAAACACCCAACCCCCTCCTTTCTCTCTCTCTCTCTCTCTCTCTCCACATTGTCGACCCTCTTTTCGGCTTTTGGCACATACCATGGAGGCCTTGCATTCTCGGTGGTCTAATTACGAAATACTTCTGCAGTAATACATTACTGGGGAAACTTGGAAGTAAAGAGCATTTCTGAGCCTCCAACAAAAAATGGATAAAAAAAAAACTCTTATCTATCCATTCTTTTTTTTTTTAACTCTAGCCGTCTGTGAGTAGAAAAAATATCTATGTTTGTTGTAAGACGAAACATTGTGAGGATAAGAATACGTAACATCACCAGACGTGTAGTAATAATTTTATGAAGAGGAAGGAGAAGAACAGCAAGAACAGAACGAATACATTTTGAAATGCAATTGCTCCATAGTTGTAAAATAAATGCTTATAGCTTGAATTGGAAAGGAGAAGCAGCAGTAAGAAATGGTTAAAATAAAACAGATACTGTCAACACAAATGGCCAAATGTCATACACTGGAGTTAAAAAAAAAAAAAACTTGTAATGAAATTCACAAGACGCATCATATTAAACCCGTACCTTGCCAAGTGCAGGAGAGAGAGACTTGCTTTAGCTGTGGAGCTTGGCAAATATTTATTTGTGTTAGTTAATCACTTGAATCTTCTTTCCAAAAAAAAAGCTTGACATTCCTTGAAGTCAATGATTATATAGTCGACAAAAATGATAAGTATATAATGCCTAAGTATTTGCTATTTCCCCAAGGAATGACCCAGTCAGACTCGAAAACCATTTTCAAACAAGTGTGATACCTTAAAGTTGTGTATAAAATTGTTGCCTATAAGTGAAGCCCTTAAACATTCCAATATTCATGCCATAAGATACATCAGAACTGAAGAGATGCCTTTGTGATACATATCATAGTTTCACCTGGTCAGAGCTGCAGAGCGAGAAGCAGAAGGCCGTTATATATTTGGGTAAATATAGAAGCAAGTATGTATTCATGGGCTATTAAGGTCACAGGAAAAGAATAAAGCATTTGAACTTCAGTAATTAGAAAAGAATTAATCGCCAGTTCAGTCCAGGTAGTTAGGGGCAACGATTGTTTGCCGTAATTTGAAGCAAAGCGTTATAATAAATAGGGGATTCCTGCCCACCTATCAGGATCTATTATCGATATTTACTCGCAAGGACAACCAGCTAACACAATCGACTTTTCTGGTGGTGAAAGGGGGTTGCCAGAGCCAGTGGCCTCAAAGTTGCTTGTTTATTTTAGGCGAAGTCGTCAAATGCCTCGTGCGTGGCCGCCTTAAGTTCTAGGTCTAGGATGTGGGTGATTCAATGATACTCATCCTAAATCAGGTTTAATCAGCCGAAATCTGGGAAGGATATCACTACCTCATTACATACGCTCTGTCAAAGATTTCAAATTTTCAGTTGAGTGATCTTTATCTGTGCATATCATTAAATCATTTCCCACATAGATTTCTTTTATGCGAATCAATAAAGGAACTGCGTAACTGAAATTTATTTGAGATTTCTGTGAAAATAAAGGAACTATACGAAAGGTAATATATATTTCTAAAAGGGAACATAAAACAGCGTTGATAGTTCAACATTTATACACATAAATTGTATCCCATATACACATTGTACTTGTTTCACCTCTCAATAGAGATTGATAAAGCAGCATTTATATGCTACAAACTGCTCTTGACATTTGTGATTTTTTTTTCTTCATTTATTAAATGCTAAGCTAGGGAGTCCATAGAAAATTTGAAACTTCATGGGGATCGATGAGTTAAAACGTTTGAGAACCCCAGATTTAACACAAAAATGAGAATAGACATAAAATCATGATATATATTCCACTACTCAATGAAATATCATTGCAGGACATCCTACTTTCCTCTTTTCTCAAGTAAAGTCTCCGAATAACATAACAAATTATTCTAACGTTTTGGGGGAGATTAAAACATAACCCTGCGTTACCGAGCATTGTACAGTTTGTAAGCCTTAAATTTATGAAAGAAACAATTAATTTACCAGAGGTATGGCGCCACAATTTATTCCATGAGTAGTTGGGAAGGGTATCGGAGGTGAGTGATTTATGGAAAGAACGAGAGTGAATTCTGTTACTATGCATAAAGCATATACTGCGTAAGCAAGTCTAAGATTAATTAGTATAGATAGTGGCGAATGTGGTTCATTTAGTGTAGTTAAAATGGAAATGGTTGGTTTTACGATGTTTTATTTTTTACGTATAATTAATAGAATACGCTACTATCCGGGCGTATATTTACAAAGGTTACTAATCTAAGATAGTAAGCAACTTTGCCGTCTTCAGGATAATATTTCTAGGATTAAAAATGAGTATTAGCCACGCATCACCCATAGAAAATGAGCAATCACATCTACTAATACTGGGAAACATAGAATAAAGTGCCTATTGTGTGGCTCCTAATGACTATCATATGTATTTCAGGCAGTATATACTTTATGCATAGTAACAGAATTCACTCTCATTCTTTCCATAAATCACTCCATTGCAAGGAGCGAGGGGTAGATCTATTTCAGTTCTAAAACATGTGTCCGAACCCTAAGGATAAATCATGAGCGTATATGTTGAGATAAATGAATTCTTATCCTTCGCTGGGCTGTATCAGTTTAATTACTGAGCTCTTCAGACAAAACGCTGTTAAGGGGTTTGGACTGGGAGACGGAACACTTATAGTTTCATTTTTACATGGATTTCTTCACCGAAGGTGAATATGCCTGTACACTTACTTTAACAAAGAGATAAACAACTCATAATACGTCAAAAGAGCTATGAATATCATATTGCAGCAAGGGCAAAATTGACTTCACTTTGCTTATTATATGTAAACACGAGCTGGGATAAATCCTTCCCCTTCATTGTGGTGTGGCCTAAGCTGTTGCAGCATTAAACGCAATTTTCTCTTCAACACAGATTCAAGTCTTATAACGGGAGGACGTTTATGCATTAACTGAATTGCTTACGAGCCTAGATAGCTAAAAAGTTCATGATATTCTAGGTCTTAAACCAAGTTCATAAAAAATGAACAATGCATGTCGGAACTGACCTTTGTGGATCTTTTTTATTCTTAGTGAATTAACTATAAATGCCATTTTATTAGCGGTTCGAATGTTATTCGGTGTGGATGACCTATTAGATGTAAAAGTAAGAGTAGTATAGTCTGAAAATAATGCTTTGCTCAAAGAGCCAAAATGTTTCTCAGAATGTTGGTTGGAAAAGTACGTATGGAAGTCTCCAAAAAGATGTGAATATGTATGTCTTGAAAATGGTACAATATTATGAAAGATGCTTCTGTACTTCAACAGTGGGACCCTACTGAGTTTAAATTCAAATATAACAAGACAGGGAAAGTACCAAGAACTCTTAAGAGGGAGTTTCATTTTTGTTATCTACAGAAAATGTTGAAGTTTTCTAAAGAAATTTAAGTATTTATTATTTATTTTTTTTTTTTTTGACAGATCAGTTAAAGATATTTTAGTCAACAAAAGAGCAGCGGAACCAGATGTTTTTATCTAGTATGATCCTTATTGTTAGTACTTCCTCAGCGAAATCCTTATTGACCTGGAAACCTTGCTCATTACTAGAGATGCTCTTTTTTTCAGTTTTCTGTAGAACAAAACTATTGAGTTGGCTATTTGTTAGTCTGTCAGCACTTTGTCAGCCCTCAGATCTTAAAAACTACAAAGGCAAGAAGGCTACAAATTGGTAAGCTGATCATCCACCCTCCAATCATCAATCATACCAAATTGCAGCCCTTTTAACTCAGTAGTTATTTTTTCATTTAAAGATAAAGTTAGCAGTGATCGTGCGTCTGGCCACATGCCACCACCGACCTTGGCTCAAAGTTTTACGGGCCGTGGCTTAGATTTTCATAGGCCATGGCTGAGAGTTAGTTTCATACAGCATTATATGCTGTACAGAAAACTCGATTGCACCAAAGAAACTCCAGCACATTTTATTTACTCGTTTATACTTTAGAGCCTTAATCGTTTGTAATGAAATTAAAGATGAACCACAAGTCTTACGAGTAATATTCTACGAATTTCTCTTGGGTCTTTTCCTCGAGCAAACGAGCTATACACACCTTTATCAACAACTCTGTCGCTCCCTTTACATTTGCGCTTCACTGCACCATATCATTTCGCTTGTTGTCCCTTCCTTTCCTAGTACTTTTCCTTCCCTTCCTTCAGTTTCTTCTAAATTCCATTTGTTCATTAGTCGACCTTTCTTTCGCCACTGAAGTATTGACTTCGAGTAGTCGTTAGTTGGTTTCATCTTTTTTCTGCCACTCTTGTTGACTACATTTCTTCGTCAAAACACTAGGGATTTTATTCACATGCTATCCTTTTCCTCCCAAAAAACATACTATACCTTCTCAACTTGAGTGTGTTCAACCCTTGAACATTTTTTTTTTCCTGTTAAGGCATCTAATTATATCCGACCTCATTTTCACCTAGCTCGTCACCAGATATATATTCAGTTACTCTGCTCGTCTTGCTCTTGTTAATTTGATCAACACTATGTTAAATCTGTAACCTTCTTTTCATACCTTCGTTTTTCTAAGAGTGCAAAGAGAATTGATTTCACTAAAGGCTATTTGATGACAACATTCCAACCATTTTCTGAACGTATTTAAACAAGAATTCATTATCACTCTTTCTAGAACTGCATTCCAACTGAGCAGACTTCCTGTTACCTTCCTTTGAACTTATGTCACTGAGCTCTAGTTTCCTTCTTCACTGTTCCATTCCAGCCTGCCATTGATTCAGAATATCTAAGAGACTCACTCCCCCTAATACAAATGAATTTATTTTTTTCATCTATACATTTGACTATCGAAACGTTTTCTTAGTAGACAGTAAGTGCCACCCTCAATATCCTCGGATAAACAAAACTCAAATTTTGCCGGAGTCGATACTTTCTGTCAGTAGGTTGTTTGCTTCTCTCGGACTGGCCAGGCAAATTCACAATCTTCTTGCTGGTAACCATAATAATTTACTCTTGTCTTAGTAAGTATTTTAATATCCCAATATTTTACTTTTAAACAAATGAGCTGCCAGGTTTCTTTAGTTAAACCAAAATCATACTCTCATACCACGCATATATATATATAGTATATAGTATATATATATATATATATATATATATATATATATATATATATATATACATACATACATATGTATATATAAAGATGTTTTCTTAGTTGCGCACACTTTAGCAATATGTTGTGAAATTTTATAAATTACTGAGGTCTTTGGGAAAGGAGTAATTAGATTTTGGGTATATGCTGATGTTCATATCACTGGTCGCTGTTGAAGCTGCCCGAGGGAAAATAAAAGATAATGAACCCAATATAATTCCTGGCGTTATCCAACAACACGTAGCTGAAATACGGTTTAATCTTCTTCCCTGTGAAATATGCTTACCGTGATCTCTGCACCGGCGCGTTTTGGAGCTTAACGTTGAGAAATATAGCATATTTGGACACATTCATTACTTGAGCAGACTTAGGGAGAGATATTTTTCATATTGTTTGAAAAAAATAATGATTATGTAAGCATGATTTTCCAGGAATCCTTTGTTACTTCAAACTGATGAAAACGCGAATAACAAATGACTCATCCGCTCTAATTACAGAAAAAAAGACGCTCTCTTTGATATTGTAAAAGTCAATGAGAGCCGATCACAAAGTGAATATGCATAAGGAAAAGTCAAATGCCATCTCCAAGACTTGACATTTATTGTTATGTGGATTCCCTCTCTCATCTTTCCCAACCTTTTCGGTTGAGAGACACGAATTCATTAGAGGAGAGAAGTGGTTTTGCGTGCAAATCAGCCACACCAAAAACAAATTAGTCCTCGTTTCGTGTTATTTGAATAATACCTGGAAATTTATTAAGGGTATTTAGTTATCTGCACAGATAATAGCGTAAGTCCGGTTAGCTTTCCAGGAAAGAAATCCTAACTAAAACTATTATTTGTTTTATAATCGGCAAGAATAGATTTCGAAGCTTTCCTTTTCTTCTGTAGGGGAAGATTAAGAATACCGGACCCTTCTCTCGTGGGTTCAAACATCCATTTCGGAAATATTGACTCAAGTTTTTGATTCTTTCTTACATCTTACATATATTATAAAGGATGAAAGATTGTAGTAGCTGCTCTTTATTCTTTCAGCGATATCAAGAGGCTTTTCTTACTGTTGAGGTTCATGAGCAAAACTATATAGGTTCATGCATGAATAGCTCCGATTGTTAAATATAAAAAGAACATTGTATTAATCAGGGAATAAGAAAAAAAATTCTTTACTAATGAGGTAAAGGATTTCTAGGGGCTTAAGAGAGAGGCTGCAAGAAAATCCCAAGGTAAGAAGTGCTGAATTCATAGTACGGTTAAGTCTCCCCAGAACCCTAAAGGCCTCGCAGGATTAAGAGGGATTCTGCAAGTGACACAAGAGGGACCAAAAATGGTTTGAGATTTCAGCTGAAAGCGTCTTCTTCCCACCAAGAGGAAGGGGAAGTGTGCTAAGAATACACATGGAAGACCTAACACATGTACACACACACATATAGAACATGTGGCTCTCTCGAACATACGAGTCGGAAAGAATCCAAACGTTTATTTTCGTTCATTAAATATAGCACTAAGCTTTATTTTTTATCGTCATATGTAAAATACTTTTGCTCAAAATATCTACGGGAAAGCTGCACACAACTGAAGAAAATTGGTAGCTTTAGAGGGACTCAATATATATATGTAGTATGACTGAATAAAGAAAACTAAAAACCAAACAAGAGACACCATGATCTTTGCTATCTCAGGATATTTAATGTTTTAGGGCCTGACATAGACGTATGGTTCATATATAAAATAATTCAGTACGAGAATTGAAGCGCCAAGTGTTTACTTCAGTCACTCTAGGAAGAATGTAAAAATCCATGAAGTTTCGAGATACGAGGTTAGTCAGCAATATTTATGAGCAAATGTGCCCTTCAGTAAAAGGATTTACTTTTGAATATGATGTGTGGTACACTCAATTATTACTGGATATAATATTCTTTTCTAGCTACATCACACATATTGCAATAAATTGATTGTTTCCGAGTGTAAATATGGAAAGTAATATAAGGAAAGTACTTTGGCCTCATGGTGTGAATAAAATGCGCCATACCCTAAAACATACGAGTCTAGAAAAAAAACATTAATTTAATTCAGTTAAAAAGGGTCTAAACTTTATTCTCATTCGTAATATGTAAAATGTTATTGCTCAAAACATTCAAATGAATGCTAGACAAAGACTGAAGAAAACTGGTGTTATTTGAATGTTAGTTATAGAAACGAGTCCATATA
>NC_061089.1:11232854-11247854 GCF_015104395.2 Macrobrachium nipponense
TCTCTCCAAAGTCTCAAATTGTCAACTGCTACATTTCAATAGTCAGGCTTAGAGAATCCCGTTTCTAGAACCGTGATATGGGACCCATCTGTAACAAGAGATATATTCATTATATTCCCTACTATACAATGTTAAATAAATGTATACACTTCACACTTCTCTCTTTTCAAAGGCAACTGTTTCTAAGTCATTTAAATATGCGCCATACCTTTTTGAGATGGGCCTTTCCTCAACCCCTGATGACCTCTAGACCGTCTTTCTTCTTATCTTAGAGGAATGTGTCTTTCTCTTAAGTGCCTTGAATGGCCAGACCTGTTATGCACATATAAACGAATGTACATATCTACCACGCCCCAAGATCGCCCATGGCAACAACCAATAATGCACACCCATCAAATTCCTTCGTCCATGGAAGGCTATCTCTAGGCGCTGCCTGTCTCCAAGCCAGGGAAGCTGATACATCATGTAATTCACTAACACATCAATTCATACCTATAACATGGCTCGGCCACCTATTTCCTTTGTGCACTCCTGTTGCACATCACATCAGCAACTAATGCACAATGTATCAATTTGCCACATGATTTAGGGCTACCTCCGTTGCTGGAGCCCTTGTGCCTCGCTGGATGCACAGAAGTTTAAGAACTCCTAATGCACGAATTGTGTAACGTTCATTGAAGAAAAGCTCATCCTCGTCACTAAGATAAGCAGAACTCGACGAATAGTTATAGACGCAGGTCGAGTGCGTAAACCATCTCGAAACAACTCAGCACCCGACATTATTCAGCGTCTGCGACACTCGTGAGTGCATCCAACACCCACTCGTCGCGAAACTGTAGTCTCCTGATTTATCCCAGAACATATCCTGAGACGATATACCGATGGCATCTCATCCGCTGCAATGGCAATCCATAGCATTGCCACTCGTGTGTAGACTCGACTCGACCTCTGGTATTGTAGAATGAAGTCGTTTCCATCGTCATCATCACATGAAGTTGGGAATTCTCTAAGTCTCGTGTGTACGTATTTAAAAAGTCTGCATGATCATAGAATAACTAAGGTCTTGCTTTACCCCACAAATCCGTCATTAATTAACATACTCAATCTCCTAGTCAAATATTAAAAATTCCTCATTAAACAAAATATAATCTTTACCCACTGAATCCTCACAAGTAATCCCATATCTGACAAACACACTATCAAAAAGAACCCAAAATGTCTAACAGCAAAAAACCCCTTTTACTGTTTATATAACTAACCTCCATGAAATATAATACCGAACACCCCTTCTATCTAACTCACATACCCCGACAAATTATATCTCCTGTCTAAAATAGAAATGCTATGTAAGCTTAGCCCCAATTACAACATCTCTTCTAGGAAAAGAAAAAAACAAACAAAAATAATAACAATAATAAGTGAACTTTCCCCATTACAAAGCGCACATAAGTGAAGAAAAAACATATATATAATCCAACATTTTCCCCAAAAATGCAGTATGTACCGTTACGGAATTTACTACCGCAACAATCTCGTCGACCAGAAACAACCGGAAACAACCCCCTTACATGATACATCTCCATGGAATGCCAAAATCAACATCTCCAAAAATAGTGCAAATCTCTGAGTAATCAACTCCAAAGGAAATAATCAGCAACCGGACTCATCACAGCATTATCAGCAAAAATCCACCTGTGAACACCTCAGGTGCTTCGAACCGCACTATAGATTTGCCTAGTCAGACTTGCAACACCAGAAACCATTATTCTCCATATATTTTATACTAACACCATATAACCACATTTCACAAACTTATCTCCAGGATATCACCAAGGTGCCCAAAAAAATTGTCCTTAAAACATAACCCCCCCATGACATTACCCCAATTATATAAAACCACAATGCAGTAGTGTCACTCGCCCCAATAGCCACAACACCAAAAGGAACACAATACCCCGCTCTTCATCTCGTAAAACCACAGAAATTCAGCCCCAAATCGCATACACACAGGAATTATCACATGTTTATCATCACGTTTCTCAGCTAAAACAAAAATTCGTCATATTTCCAAACAACTTTCCACAAAAAATATTAACCTCTGGATCTTACGCCAAAACGCCGCTGTTTGCGCAAAATAAAAATAAAAACAGTAAAAGAAAATGGAAGAGAGAAAAAAAGACATTAAAACATTTCACCACCAAATTGCAAAAACCAGGCAGTAAGAAAAAAAAAAGAAAAAAAATGCAATTGCGCGACAGTATATTAATCACCTCAACCAATTCTTTTCAATTTTGAGATGTGTTAACCTCGACTGACCTGTTTTTTCCTCTAAGACTGCAAATCTGTTTCCAATTTTTTCCTCAATGACTTTAAAAGGACCTTCAAACTTCGGGCCTAATTTGTAGTTTTGCTCGTTTCTCACATTAATTTTTAAAAATACCTTGTCTCCGACATTGATCTTGGGATCAGATGTTTACTAATACTTTTCTGTACCATCTCTCTGGTTGTGGATTCGAGATTACGGCTGAGACAAGCATGTCTCTCTCTCACTGTGGTTACCAACGCCTCGATCGTATCCTCTCCATGATGAGGTATAGTTAGCAAATCAAACCTGCCTCGTGCTGGGCAACCAAACAAAGCTTCAAATGGGGACATTTTAATGGAATCACTAACCATAGTGTTAATAGTATGTCTGACAACATCAATATATCTGTCCCAATTCTTATCATTGCCACCTACAGTTTTCCTGAGAGCCTCGAGCAATCCTGTTTGCTCGTTCACACAACCCATTAGCCTCAGGTCTGTATGGAATAATCATTACTTTCTGTATCCCCATGACTTCCGCTAAACATTCCAAAGTTTTTTTCACAAATTCTCTGCCATTGTCGGTCAATAGAACTTCGGGTGAGCCGTATCTACAAATGACGCCATTGAAAAAAGCCACAGCTACTTCTTCAGCCATTTTATGCTTAAGTGGGAAAATTTCTACTATCCCTGTAAGTTCATCTATTATCCCTAACAAGTACTTATTCGCATACCTAGACTCACAAAAATTTCCCAGGATATCTATATGTATTCTCTGAAAAGGTCTACTTGCAGAATTGCATGTGTTGCACACTGTACAATTTCTCACAAAATTTTCCACATCTTTCCCCATGTTTTTCCAAATGTATTTAGCACGAACCTCATCATAAGTTATCCTTGCAGGATTGCATGTGTTGCACACTGTACAATTTCTCACAAAATTTTCCACATCTTTCCCCATGTTTTTCCAAATGTATTTAGCACAAACCTCATCATACGTTTTTTCTATTCCCAAATGTGGACTATATCCAAAACCTCTGGAATTAGGACTTATAGTTAGAAACCATCGAGCTCTTTTTGGCGACAAATCGGGTTTATTAAAAAGATCTAATGATGGCTTGTGGTCTGTAAGAACTTCTACTTTATTCCCCATCAATAACATTTTAAAATGAACCAAGCTCGACTCTATTGCAAAGGCTTCTTTATCTATGGTAGCCATTGATCTCTCATTGCTGCCCTTTGTCCTAAACTTCCTGCTGTAAAAGGCTATGGGATGGAATTTCCCATCAAACTTTTGCATAAGGCAAGCACCTATACCTTCCTGGCTGGCATCGGTCACTAATGTGAAAGGTTTGGTAAAATCTGGAAACTTCAAAACAGCGGGATTCATTGACACGTCCTTGAGTTTTTGAAAACTCTCCGACTGGGGTTCATTCCATTGAAATTGAACGAATTCCCGCAATACATTAGTTAGGGGAGCTGCTATATTAGAAAACCCTTTCACAAACCTCCTGAAGAAACCTGCGATACCCAGGAATGACTTAATCTCTTTCTTTGATCTCGGGGTGCGAAAATTCGCTATTGCTTTGACTTTATCGTCATTTACTCTAACCCCTTCCTTAGATATGACATGGCCTAGATATGTGATTTGCTTTTTCAAGAACGAGCACTTAGCTAGCTTAATTTTCAACCCGCTAATCTAAGCCTCCTAATTAATTTTGTACGCATTTCCAGGTGTTGCACGATCGTGTCTGTTGCAACCAACATGTCCCGTGCAAAACTTTGTTTACCAACCTGGTAAAAGTCATCGGACTGCCCGATAAACCGAACGGCATTCATGTAAATTCATAGTGTCCCTTAGGCACTGAAAAAGCCGTATATTCCTTGCTACTTTCACCAAGAGGGATCTGCAAAAAACCCTGTGCCAAATCAATTGAGCTATAAATATTATGCCCCCCGATTTCAACAAAAAGATCTGGTATGCACGCGACTGGATAGCGGTCAGGAATTGTGTTTTCATTTAAACGTCTAAAATCGATGCATACACAGACAGAACCATCCTTCTTAGGCACCGCTAACAAGGGAAAGTTGTAAGGGAACACGCTAGGTCTAATAATTCCTTCTTCCTCTCATCTATTGACCTTTCTCTACCTGTTCTCTGATTTTGAAAGGTATGCGGTATCCAAGAATATAAATAGGTTTTGTGCCACTCTCCAAATTTGCCTTATGCTCTAACACATTAGTCAACCCCAATTTATCACCTTGTAAGGCTACTGTATCCCCAATGTTCTCTAAATATTCGTTTCCTTTATTGCATATCTGCCTCTGAAAACTTAGGTGTCCCCTCTACGATAGCCACTGAACCACTATCACAACTCCAACCTTGGAAATCCAATATATATGTATTCCTTTGGTATCTCCTAACTGTATCATTACAGTTTAGTAATTGTAACCAAGTAATCCCATCCTTGGATACACTGTCCACCGATCCCGTGCTAATAACCCCTCTAAGCCTCTCGCTATTTTCAATAACACACACCTCCGTAGATTTTCTCACTTCCCTCAATTTGACTTTTACCATAGTCTTTTACCCAGGCATTAACACAATATCCTCCTATAAAACACCTCTATATTTGTGGTTAGTACCTCCCCTTTCCACCACCCCATACACATTACCACCCTTAGTATCATCACCAGCATTGTTAGTATCAGAAATAACATCAATATTAGTATCAGTATCCCCATCCACAATATCATCACCACCGTGAACTCCAATAGAATCCCCGCAATCATTTCCCATATCACCAATGTGGGTTTTAATATTACCACTCTCCGTAACTCACGTATCATCGCCATTAGTATCACCAAACACATCTCCTTTTACAATAATCTCCATGTCCTCTGTTCTAATCACGTCCTCACAAGGAAGAAAAACACCAGGTATTCGGACTGTTATCCCATTATCACCCGCATGGATTGAAATCTTGTGTCTCCTACACGTAGGATGACCCAGCAAAAGTCTATTGCCCAACACAATCCCATTCATTACCAAAAATGGTTCTGTTACAACTCTGTCACCGAGAGTAAACTGTATTTGAACACAACCCAGGGTATTTAATCTATGGGCTATCACATCACACACCGTCTGCGTTGAGGGTTTTAAAGCATAATTGGCGAACATGGATTGATACAAATTATAGTCCATTAAACTTATAGACGCCCCTGTGTCTATAAAGATCGGGATATACACATCCCCTACTGTTCCATAAACTATAGGCCTGAGCTCTGGGGCATCCCCCACGAGACCACAATGGTATGCACCAATCACCTGTACCCTTTTTGTTGATCAGCCTTCCAAAAATTACGTCGATCCCTTTGCCTCTGGTTTGACCTGCCTGGGAAGTCCTCACATTATAACTCCCAGAACTTTGAGGTGTGGGCCTCACATCTCTCCATATCTGAGACAGACAAGGTTGCCAATAGTGATCTGCACTCTTACACATTCCACAATATTTAGCTCTACACATTTTCTTTTGATGCCCTGTTTATTGCACTTTAAACAGTGCAACTGCTGTTGCCTTTGATCGATCAATCTTTTGTTATATTCAACCTTTGCACACAGATGTGGAGAAAAAAATTATGTCTCTTTGCACCCTATTTCCCGGGCCTTTCCCATTAAAAATTGTACTATATACAGTGGGACATTTAGACATGTTTCTCAATTTGGCCATTAAGTAATTCTTCGTCTGAAGTAGGTTCAATCTTTTCATCAAAGCTATTCACTATTGCATCCGTTACATCATGCAAGAGCATCGAAAAATAGATCAGTTTATGTAAAATATTGTAAATCATCAAGTGAGACACTACCCCCTGTAACCCATTTAGATGATTTCACTTTTCCTACCCAATCTGCTACTGAGTCAAAAAGTTTTGAATTATGTTCTACGAGGCTACTTGTGCCCTTCCATATCTTATATAGACCCCTGAGGTCCCTCACCATATCTCTGTGTTCCTTTGAGCCAAAAGCTGCTTTTAAAAATGCGAGAAAATCAGTCCAGGTACGACATTTTGCAAATTTGAAACTTCTGCAACGATGGGAGAGGTCACCTTTATTGAAATCTAGCAAAGCTTTTGCCTCTCTAAACGCCTCTATATCATCCGTTATGCTTTTTGCGCTTAAATAATTATTCACACCTTCAATAAAGATTTGCACTGGCTGTGAAAGCACCCTGTCTACAATTCCCCTGAATGGGCTCTCGCCCGCACTAACATTCGTGACATGATGGAGCAGAGTCGTAGTACCCTTTGCATCTGCCATTTTCCTCAGTTTATGGAAGCTTTTGTGTTCTATGAGATATCCCGACCTCAATAACATTAATGTATTTATCTACACACAAACCCAATCCCGAAAAATTATTGCAAACTTCCCCCAATAAAAGATAACAAAAAAACAAACATGCACCATGCCCAGTAAACATCCCACAACAGCTGTTCGCAGAACAAGGTCACACAAAAATAACAAAAAAAACATGCAGGGCATAAAAAAAATACAAGGCGCTTTGCTCAGCGGATCAGCCCAACAACGAACTTCCCTCCGTCCCTCACAGGCCCACACACTCAAATTCTCGCCTCCCTCTCTCTCTCTCTCTCTCTCTCTCTCTCTCTCTCTCTCTCTCTCAGGGCGTGACTCACAACAACCAAAAGACCTCGCTCATATCATTACAAAAACCCCCAATATCCATCGACTTTTGAGAGACATCAAAATAAAAATACCCCTTGAGCAAATTCATCACAAATACAAAGAGAATAAAAAAAACAAAGGAGGAAAAAAGAAAGAAATAATGAAATTACACTCACATCTTCATATGACAGGAACCCAAACTCATATACGCATCTCACGTATGTGCAGCCTATTCACCACACTCACGAAACACTTTAATATGTCAAAAATTAAACCTTTCCCTCACAATTCCAGGAGACTAGTTTTCATGAATCACTAACCGGCTAAAACTATCTGAGATGCTGAGACACCCGACACTTCGAACACCAACCCATTGAATTAGCAAAAAGAACCACGAGTTGCCTGTGACAATTATAACCCCTTTTCCTACCAAAAAATATATGTCTAATTAGTCACCAGTCTCTTCGTTAGCGTACCTACAGCCTATAAAATGTATAAAAAGCCTTTAAACCGCTGCCACCAATAACCATGACCACCCCCTCTAACAAAACTACACAAATGACAACTCTTACCTGTTAGTAGCAGGCGCCCTCTCTCTGCAAACATTGTCAACAATGCTAATAAGCTCACATAAAAACAAAAATATGCTATTTATTACCCAAAAGCAGATGAACATAAAATGGAACAAAATTATTAATAAGTCATGTTTAAAAAACCCCAAGTCTGCCCCACAAAGAACTGTAAATTATCATTCCACTCTCCTGGATTAGTCTAAGTAATCTCCTCAAAGTCTCATATTGTCAACTGCTACATTTCACTAGTGAGGCTTAGAGAATCCTGTTTCTAGAACCGTGATATGGGACCCATCTGTAACAAGAGATATATTCATTATGTTCCCTACTATACAATGTTAAATAAATGTATACACTTCACACTTCTCTCTTTTCAAAGGCAACTGTTTCTAAGTCATTTAAATATGTGCCATACCTTTTTGAAATGGGCCTTTCCTCAACCCCTGATGACCTCTAGACCGTCTTTCTTCTTATCTTAGAGGAATGTGTCTTTCTCTTAAGTGCCTCGAATGGCCAGACCTGTTATGCACATACAAACGAATGTGCATATCTACCACGCCCCAAGATCGCCCGTGGCAACAGCCCAAGCAGTCACCAATAATGCACACACAACAAATTCCTTCGTCCAAGGAAGGCTATCTCTAGGCGCAGAGGGACGACATTAGTTCTTTAATGGAATACTAGTGTCTCCGCTCTTCCCATACTGTCCTCGTGTTTTTGAAGAACCAAAAACTATAATTAAAAATTACATAACACGCTAGATATTTTCCTCATTTCCACAAAAATTACAATAAAGTTTGCCAAATGAATTCGTTTGAAATACTACGCCATACTCTTATTTACAGAAGACCTCCTCCTTCTCAACCATAACTTGAGCTGATCTCCCAACAGTTTATTCTGGTTTTTTAGTGTGCATAATACAATAACGGGACTACTTATTATAAAGAGAAGCATGAATTCAAGGCCGAGGTTGAAGCATAAGCGTCATATTAGTATGGATTAGATTCATAAGAAATTCTGAGCTAATTACCAGAAAATATACATCATATTTCCTTTTCATATATTCAGGATATGTAACATTAATTAGGAAAAAGGAGTCGAGAGCAACAAGGGATTTAAAAAAACTTATTTTTATCTTTATTTACACTAGTGGATGATAACCTTGTACAAGTACACGGAAACCCTCGTCTATAGCAATGGTTCTCAATCTTTTTTTGGCCTTTGCACCCTTTTACCATGTTAGAATGACATTCCCTCACTCCCCCTACCTAAATTGTCTGCCTCAAAAGGTGCATTCCAAATAATATGCAACCAAATACTGACACAATCACACAAGCTAGTGGAGAGAAAGCACAGCCTGATCTCTCAGTGTTCGCTTCTTCCAGCCGCCAGCGAGGAATCTGAGGAATTTATTTCTGGTGATTAGAAATTCATTTCTCGATGTAATGTGGTTCGGATCCCAAAATAAGCTGTAGTAGATCCCGTTGCTAAGAAACCAATTCGTTCCTAGCCACGTAAAAAAAAAAAAATAATCTAATCCTTCGGGCCAGCTCTAGGAGAGCTGTTAATTAGCTCAGTGGTCTGGTAAAACTAAGATATACTTAACTTTGACCTCCCAGTAGTGCAGAGCGATCCACACTGCGTTTTGTGCGGTCCTATAACCAGTTTCAGCCTGCCAATCTGTGGTAGCAATTTGGCCGCCCGACCCTCTCCGAAACTAAAAATATCCCCAGGTGGGAATTCCCCCGCCGCCCCTCTGGATGAGACCCACTAATCTATAGTCTGAGGCTAAATTTACTACGAAATAACTGAAACTATATAACGCATTTCAGAAAGTACATAAAGAGAACCATGTTTTTTTTTCTATGATATTCCTTCCGTAAATATTCCGCAAAATCTATGTAGGTAATTTTCTATAACATCAACGAGCTTTATATATTAGGTGCCCACCATTCTTCAGCACTAACAAATGGAATATTAATGTGAATGTCTTAAACTGCCAGCAGACGGCGAAAATATGAAAACACTGAGAGGAAAGGAAGGCAATTACCAAGAGAATACAGATGCCTTGCTCAAGGTATTGATCTTGCGATACAAGAAAAGACCATTAACCCGGCCTTTGTGGATTCATTAAGACAAAGGCTCAACTTTATTCCACTTTATTCTCCTCTCTCTCTCTCTCTCTCTCTCTCTCTCTCTCTCTCTTCGAGTGCAAGGGAGAGAAAATATCAACGAACCTTCGCTGAAGTTTCGTCAAAGCATGCTTAACAGTACGAGGATGAATAATTTATTAATCTGTATAAAGCGGAAAATAACAACCTTTGATATAAAAAAATCTGTGGGACTCGAATTTTGCGTTGATGTGCAGCGGGAAATCTTTCAAATGCTATCCTCTTAGACCGACGCTGTTGAAGGATTTTACGTGTTTGGTTTTGTCCGTGTTCTTCCAGATTACAGGTCGTTCATTCTTTTCATTGCTGCAAATTGGGAGCAAAAGGGGCACCGGATGGAACAATTTACGAGAGGCTTTGCCAATTCCATCCAAGGAAAAGGAATCAAAAAGGAGATTTTCAATGAGAAATTTTGGAATATTTGTAACAACCACAGGGTTCCGACTTTCCTATACAAAAGAGGTGTTTTTGGTTAGAGAGGTAATATAGTAAAAGCTAGAACAAAAGATATAATTCTTGAAAGGATTTTTCGAAGCAGCAGAAATTTATGCCAGTACTGAACGTTACCTGAATATGACCATTTCGGAACTTAGCCTTTTAAGGAATAATTTACGCTTCGGCTATACGCAATTTTTTACAAAGAATAATAATTATAAAAAAAATTAAACAGAAGAGGTATTATTTAATCAGTGGATAAAGAAAAGTATAACGAAAATTAATATGCATTAAAACTTCGGGCAAGTGTGTAAAAAGAATATTTTGTGATGAGAAGACAGACTTCGATTATTGTTAGTTTTATTAGAGAAAACATCAACCATATTAACCGCACACTCAGCACATTTGGACTAAAATGAATCCAGAGAAAAGTCACCCAAGTTTATTTGTTACAGGTCAACTAATTAAAAAGGTAAAAATAGTTCCTCTTTTCTTAATTAAAGTAGTGGTAAAAAAACTCACTACTGCATTCATTCGTTAATAGGTGAAGCAAGATTTCTTCAGACAAAAAGTTCCTTCGAGCCTCACTCTCAGTGGTGCCATCTTACTGAAAAATGAACTTGAAGCATCGATAAAAAAAATATTATAAGCGTGCGTGCTACCAGAAATCTGAGGAAAATACCAGTGTTGAAGGAATTTGAGTATCTGTTAAACTTTATTTCAGCACCGTTAGTAGAAATAAACACTGAAATTAAACAAATGTTTGTTACTCCAAACAATAAAGATTAATTTGTTTTATATGGAAGAAACATAAGAAAATTAGGTATAAGAAAAGTATCTACGAGCATAAATATTCGAAGCTGCACATTCTCATGACAGAAATAAAGTCATCATAACACTGTTAAGATAATAATCATAGCATAAACTCTACCAACACCAAGCTATGTCTATCTAATTGCTCAATAGATATAATATAAAAAATAGAACAGTGGTAGGGCTTTTGATTTATTTCTTGTTAATGGTCAGTGTCAATCAACTCTTGAGACAAAACCAAGGCAACATTTGACCTATCATTAGAGAATATGTGAAACAGACTTATTGGCAGACTCGAAAAATGACCCTTGCTGACACTCCTCTTCCCCTACTGAACAACTAATCGCTCCTAGAAAATACTCCCTTTATAGGCAGTCCTTTACATAAGAAAATTAGGTATACAATTTGAGAATTTGAGATTGCCAATAGGAGTTTATTAGTACTAGATATGCAACTTTGGTTTTAAAACATTCACTCTGAAAATGGAAACAGGATATGCTGAAAAGCTTAAGATATTGTAGTAATGCTTACCGATATATCGCAGTCAAAGAGTTTTTCAATGTTCCTTCCCTCCAGAAGCTGAGAAAAAAAACTGGAGATGGAGAAAAGACTGAGAAGGTACTGTGAGAGTCCTGCAGAGGTAAAACGCTTCTCTCAACACTATCCATACTACCTGAAGTTCTAGGAACATGACCTGCTACAGACCTATCAGCCATAGGCCACCCCAGAAGATTTAAGCCACTCAAAAAGTTGAGGGATCTTCACCTCCCACTATTACCACCTTTGAAGCAAGAAATCCTTAGCTACGAATGACTGTCAGACCCAAGAGTTAGTCAAACCCAAATCCAATGGGACAGACAAATTTCTTTGAGAGAGCTTCCAGCCAGAGTGCACCAAGAAAAACGACTAAGGAAAGCCATTATATGTAAATACCTGATCTCCCTGCCTGTGGATCCCATCAGCAAACTTCACAGCGTTGTAGAAACGAGGAAACGCAGAAAA
Source organism: Macrobrachium nipponense (assembly GCF_015104395.2). Lineage (NCBI taxonomy): Eukaryota > Metazoa > Arthropoda > Malacostraca > Decapoda > Palaemonidae > Macrobrachium > Macrobrachium nipponense. The sequence goes on from NC_061089.1 coordinate 11,244,833, forward strand.
GCTATTGCCATCTTCAGAAGAACAATACCAGCTCGTCCTGATAACATGGAGTTCACATCTGGACCTCAAGTTACTTCATATGTCAGAAATGAGGACATCACAGCAACATCTGCAAAAGAAGAGAAATCTGTAGAATGTGCAGCAAACAACAGCAGACAAAGAAATGCCTTGTTGCTTACCAAAAGGGAGAAACCCACGTAAGCAAGTATCCAACAGGCATATTCTTCTTCTAGGCACGTTAACGACGTAACATGCGTAGGCAGAAAACGAAGGTGTAATTGCTTTTTTTATTTACCAAGTTGAATTAATAGATCCTACCTATAAATTTACAATGGAAATGGAAAATAACTTTAGTAATAGTTGTAGTACTTACAGCGTGTACAGAAAACTTGCTAATTTTGCTGACTGTATACACTTTTTATTCCAATTTAATTTTATTAAACTTATTTCGTCTCGAAGTCATATCTTAATGAAAACTGCAGACTAGGCAACTAGTTTAAAGTATTTCCTGGAAATACTTTAAACAAGTAAACAATGCTCCGAAGTTTCTTCAGCGCAATCGAGTTTTCTGTACAGTGTATAATCAAGGCCACCGAAAATAGTTCTATCCTTCAGTAGTCTTGGTATAATGCTGTATAAGCCTCTGCCAATGAAACTTTAACCAGGGCCCGGTGGTGGCATGTCCTATACCGTTGTCAGATGTGCGATTATGGCTAATCTAAACATTAAATTAAATCAAACCTGCTGAGGCTAGAGAGCTACAAATTGGTATGTTTGATGACTGGAGGGTGGATGATCAACATACCGATTTGCAGCCCTCTAGCCTAAGTAGTTTTTAAGATCTGGAGGTGGACAGAAAAAGTGCAGATGGACAGGTAAAGAAATCCTATTAGTTTTCTCTAACAGAAAACTGAAAAAAAAAGCAGCGTCTCCTTGAAAAACTATTTTCGTTTACGGCTCAGAACCTCTTCATATGCTGTCATCGCTGCAATGTTTGATTTTGAAACGAACTTCTACTATAATCTTACTCACGAATCATAAGATTTATATCAAAGCGCTTCGTCTTGAAGGGTACAATGTTGTTCTATTTTCTTATTCTGCGAATGTGTTCCTAAAGAGCTTGGAAAAGCACTGGGAAACTGCGTCTTCTTTGCGAAATAAACATGAAATGTTTTCCATTCTAATTTTTGGCAAAATATGTTGTTTCTGATGCGATTCATCAATTTGAAGTTCTGTAACCGTTTGACACCTTTCAATCCGGTAATATATTTTCAAAGATAATACCTTCTTTTTTAATCTCATATATTGTATATGAGAGATGCTGAATTTCGTCAACAAGTTAGATTGCTGTTCAACAAATTGAGTCTGAAATGAAATGAGATAGCCTTGCTGATAAAGGATTAAACAACCTTACAAAAATTTTGTTTAAATGTTCACTATACCCTTCAACTATGTTTTTACCCTTGGGTTCTTATTTTTCAGTCTTCTGAAAGTACCTCTGTTTTGTTTTATTCCGGAAATTTAACTTTTAATAATACGAATATGTCTCCGTTACACGCGTTATATGTGCATTTGTGATGGCAAGCATATGTAATTAATTACTGTGCCTCACCGATAGCGCAAGCATATGATAAGAGTATAAATAACTTACCATTTTAAACTGCCGAGTGTAAAGCACCAGACAACCGGCTTGTGTGAAAGTCATTCCCAAGTTCAATTTAAATCGATATTAATGGATTATTTATGTTTTGACTGTTGAAAATATGTGTAAGCGATTGATATACATGTATATATATAGTATAATATATATATATATTATAATATATAATTATAATATGTGGATATTGATCTATACACATATATATATATATATATATATATATATATATATATATATACATATATATATAATATATATATATATATAACATATATAACATATATAGTGTCCAGAAGGAGTCCATGATACGAGATTTAAAAGGCCAAGTTTATTGCATATGATACGTTGCGCACATACATCTGTGTGCGTCATCAGTGTGTAAATAAAATACAAAGACATATTATAAACAATCATATAAAATTACAAGGAATTCACAATTTAAAAAAAAAAAGCTAAAAAAAATCAAAAAGAGCAGTAAATAAAAAGAGAGACTACTAAAAACACCAACCGTCCATGATCAGACGTGAAGATGGAATGAGTTACAGTTGGCAACTTGGCAGAGAGAAGCGACAACTATGCCAGGTACAAAGGTGACGAGGACAAATTAACGTTTAATGAGGGTACCAGTCTTTTAATGTATAACGACTCCAGCGTTGTTAGTTGGTCAGGATGTTTAACATAATCAATTATTGTAAAATGTTCTTTTTGAATTTCAGTCTTGCATATTATAGAGTGGTTTCTGATATTGGAAAATTCTGGTTGTTTTATCCTCTGACCTGTACGGGAGCTAAAGCCAAAATGGCTACAATATCTGACCCTCAACAACCTCCGAGTAGATCCAATGTAAGAGCCCGGACATCCAGGGCATGTGAATTTATAAATAACGTTGGATCTCATGAAGGGCTGAAGGCGATCTTTAAAGTTAAAAAACGATCGAATAGTGCAAGTATTACTCGACACAAGCCTGACTTTAAGACAGGGAATTTCCTGTTCTATTATACGAGTGAGGTTTAAAGTAAATTTTGAATCGAACAGATACGGAACAGTAGCATGAAATATTTTCTTCGGTACATCAAAAGTAGTTGATGATGGATGCAAAAATTTGGAAAGTAACTTGTTGGTGATTTTATGTACTATATCTTGTGGAAATGAATCGGCTTTGAAAAAGTTTACCAAGAAAGTCATTTCGTTATGAAATTTGCCATGAGGAAGAATATTTGAGAGATCTATTAATCAGCGTATAGATGGTGTTGAGTTTAAATGAGTATTGGCAAGAGCTATAAAAGGACTTGTAAAGCAACCAGAATTTTCCAATATCAGAAATCACTCTATAATATGCAAGACTGAAATTCAAAAAGAACA
>NC_061089.1:11252854-11292854 GCF_015104395.2 Macrobrachium nipponense
TTTAGGGTTTTGAACTAAGAATTTTTGAATGGAAATGGGTGCATCATCAGAAAGGCTGTAATGTTTATAATTACCTATTACCGAGACAGAATGAGGCGACAAGGAAATTGAGATATTCTTGGAGACTAAGGAAATGAAGAGCAGGCAGTGGAAAAATGGAAAAAGGCCTGTCCTGGGTGACTTAATATCTTTGCACCAACCAAAATTAGCAGGAGGAAAAACCAGTTGGTACTGATTAGCAAAAATACATATTTTCAAAAGAAGAATGTCTAATATAATGAATAATAGAATGCAGAAATGATACTAATAATAATTTATTGAATTATATGCAAGTACACACCAGACAGAAGTGGCAAGAGACACAAACGATTTGTATTTACTTGAACAAAAATGAAACCCGACGGTAGTCTTATCTAGAGAGTGATCAATCTAAATACGGACATAAATGCTGAAAAGCATCGTGATGTTGATAACGAATAATTGAGAATAACTCGTAAAGCAAAGTGGATGAAGAATTGGATATCAGGAATGCGTGAGTGCGTAGGCATTTGTGACTAGAGAGGAGGAAGATTTTAATGATGTGGCTGATGACGACACTAAAATGAGGCGTCTAATGAGGGAAAGAGTAAGACAAACGAACGTAAGAGGACGGGAAAGTAAATCGTAGGAAATGGAGAGAGAGAGAGAGAGAGAGAGAGAGAGAGAGAGAGAGAAATGTTCATGGAAAATACAATTATAAGGAGACTTTATATGTTTGTTTATTGAGCAAAAGGAACTTGGGGATAAGGGTTGACGAAGGAAAAGTGTGAAAGCATTCAAGGATGGCAGAACCAGAACCAAACGTGTTTCTCCAAGTTGATGTCTTGCTTTTCTTATCGAAAGGACGTTGTCGAGTCTAGGCTGCTACGACTGACAGTGTGTAGACCCCGTAGGGGTAGTGCCGTCAGTGCACCTCATTCGGTGCAATGTAGGCATTACTTAATGTTCTTTGCAGCGTCCCTTCGGCCCCTAGCTGCAACTAATTTCATTTCTTTTACTGCACCTCTGTTCATATTCTCTTTCTTCTATCTTATTGTCCACCTTCTCCTAACAATTGTTCCATAGTGCAACTGCGAGGTTTTCTTCCTGTTACACCTTTCAAACCTTTTCCCGTCAATTTGCGTTTCAGCGCTGAATGGCCTTAGTTGCCCCAGTGCCTGGCATAATGCCAAAAATCTATATATAAATGAAAAATTCAAATCAAGATAGTGTGTAGACATTTGGGTAAGACTGAGTGAACGATTTAAAGGAAAAACAAGTAAAAAATGCTGTACAAAACCATCAGCATTGATCGATGGCTCTTCAGTCGCTAACCAGATCCGATAGAGTGAGGATGCGTCCCGTACCTCCGGAAAGTACACGATCCATGGCTAACTTTAACCTTAAATAAAATGAAAACTACTAAGGCTAGAGGGTTGCAGTTTGGTATACCTCAGTACTTTTTTAGATCTTTGAAGCGGACGGACGAACGGACAAAGCCGGCACGATAACATAACGCCAAAAGGATATAAGGAAGATATCTAATAATAAAGGTAAATATAGGTTACAGGATAAATCAATGTTGTCTGGAGTAGTCAGGATGTGGAAAGAGAGAAAGGAGAGAGAGAGAGAGAGAGAGAGAGAGAGAGAGATTTTATTGGCAATCAGTTATCATTTGAAAATCCCATTAGGCCGTATAGAAAAAGGTTTGAGAAGTACATGGCTCTCAGAAGGGAGTAGTTTCAAAATGAAATAGTTTTAATGCTTGGAAAGGAGAGAGCTTAAGAAAAGGTATATTAAGCCTTACTCTAAGCAGGAATAGTTACGCCGCAGTTGAGAAACATGAAAAGAAGACTTCTGGTTCCCAGGTGACCAAACGTAACATACAACGATGTTGTTTTAATTATCACTTTACCACTTTCGTTAAGGCCAAATCTTGCAATAAGGTGCAATACGTTCTATGAATTTAATGCTATCGATGCGTTATATATAATATATATATAATATATATGTATATATATATATATATATATATATTATATATATATATATATATATATATACATATATATATATATATATATAATAATACATATGTGTATATAATATATATATATATATGGTATATATATATGTATATATATATATTATATATATGTAGTATACATATATATATATATATATATATAAGGTATATATATATCTATTATATATATATATATATATATATCTATATATATATATATATATACATACATACATACATATATATATATATATATATAATATATATATATATCATATATATAATATATATATATATATATATATATATTACATATATATTATGTTCCTGCCTATACCTCTCTTCTCTTTTACTCATCTCCATTTCCCTCGGAAGAAAAGGCAGTCCTTCTCTTTTGTCAATTCTTCATCACCAGTTTAGAAACCGCAGCTTTTCTCTCTCTCTCTCTCTCTCTCTCTCTCTCTCTCTCTCTCTCTCTCTCATACTTCGTCACGTGAATATGGTTGAAGTTGAAGGCGTAAGATAATCTTGGGACTGCTGAAATGTAAACCTGAGATGAATATATCTGTAAGGCTTTCCTCCTCCTCCTCCTCCTCCTCCTCCTCCTCCTCCTCCTCCTCCTCCTCCTCCTCATCCTCCTCTCCTCTCCTCCTCCTCCTCCTCCTCCTCCAGGAGCGCTTGCAGATTAGAGGCAGGAGATTCGAACTTTATTTCGGATCCAGATTGAAGCTTTGAGACCTTAGTAACTACGTCATCGTTTCCTTGCCGAAAGCTTTTGGTAAGTTCCGTCGGACTCAGAGATATATAACAGGTACGGATTTCTCAGCAAGCCAAGAAACGGAGTCCTCACGATGTACACAAGGGGATTTACCCAACGAATTACCTTGTTCGTGACGGAAGTCTATACAATACATCTTTTAAGACATGTATTGTATAAATGAAACTAACGCAAATCTGTTTACAAATAGTTATGTGGGGAATATGCTACGAAAGTACTTGTTCAAAGTCCCAGTTTCACTTACCTTTCTACCGTGGGTTTAAGGAATTTCCTACATTAGATATTTCATGATGACTGTTACAGCTAATGAGAATTCAAAGTCAGATGCTGGCATCGGCTTTGGAGTGGCCTTCCCTGATATAGAAAGACGCGGAAAATATTATTATCATCTGTTGCTTCTATTTTTACAGCAGAGCTATATGCAATTTTAAAGGCTTTAAAACAATCTTTTATTCACAATGGAAACAGTTTTACCATTTGCGAGTATTGTGACTGAAGAAGTGCTCTTCAGTCATTAGAATCTTTTACACCCATTAATTTTAGAGATATTGAGATGGCTGCTTTTAGTGAAGAGAAGTAAAGAAGTAGATTTTTGCTGGGTTCCTCCTCAAGTTGGGGTGGTTGGAACGAGGAATCTATCTGACCAACTTCCAAAGTCAGCAGTCACCTCCCAGAGCCCAAAAGATGCCTATTGTCATGTCGACATTTATATCCTCTATTAGGTCAGAAAATTTAAAAGTTTCACGTCATCAGTGTCTCCATAGTCATACCCCAATATACCAAGGAGACACGAAACGATATTGTGCAGAATGAGGACTGGACATACAAGACTTCCTCGTGGGTTCTTGATGTCCCGTGAAAATTCTCCATTTTTCTGTGACTGTGAGACATTTGCAGGTCGAATGTCCCAGCCTTGGAAATTTGAGACATAGCTTCCAGTCGTAGGGGCGTGACAGAGAAGATCGTTTTATTTTAGCTAAATTCTCGGTGAGGATTGTAATATAGACCAGTTATATATCTCTATGTGGGAGGCGGAACTCCTCAACAAAATTTAGATTATGCATATATGTAAATATTGATAACATACTCGAACAAAGATGATTATATACATATATATTTTTAGATATTTTTCTATGAAATTCTTTTTATACTTATTCATTTATTTTTAATTTTCTATGTAAAATTATTAGAGCATCAATGACCTAGATATGGTGACGCCACTTTTAATAGATATAATCAGTCAATCAATCAAGTGTTCATTTTATCTAGAAAATGATCTTCATTGAGTATTCCATGAGATTCCTTCTGGCAATATTTCTCATAAGAAGCAACATCCATGATGATATAACCAAGCGATTGATCATATTGATTCCGAGGAGAAAATGGAGGAGCACTATTGCATCAGCGAAGATCATTTTCGGGTGATTGTTGATGATTAACAACTCCATGAAGGAAATTCCAGGTACACCAGGTTTTCCATAATTCTGTCGTTAGGTCATCATAACTATTACTTCCCTATTTTAGCGTAGTTTCCAAAATATTTTCATCCCCTGAATAAAGACGATCTCCTTTCAAGGCTGATATTTTTGTTTGACGATTATTTTGATACACAGTATCTCCTTATGTCCTTTCACGTTAGATTAGCTTTTGGTGAAATGGTTTTAAAGTCAAGTCCTAGGCAACCTAAACAGTTCGCGTGCAGAGGTTCCAGATGAGGCTTCCCATTATTCTTAGAGAAGGCGATTTACTTCATCTAAAATTCAGTTTACTCCAATATTTTCTTGTTTATTTCGGGTGGAAGACATTAATCCAGATGACGGTAAAGTAAGTACCACGCACCTGAGGTCACAATTCTAATGCATCGGCCAATCAAAATAAAGGTACCACCAGATGTGGGTATTTATTGTCAATGTGAGAGAAAAAAAAAATACAGTAAAAACATATCATTATTCATTCACCCAGAATTCTCTAAGGCAGCTGAACTGTTACAAATTCAAACTCCAATGTTATTATTTTCTTTTTTATAGCTACCAGACAGAAACAAACAACTGGGTGATTACTTCGATGTAACATGTTCCGTGCAATGCATTTAACTCTCACGGGTCGATATCCCTTTTTTCAGATTAGCATTTGGAAACATTTGTTGTTTTACTTTCGCTTAGAACGAAACTGTTAAATTGGAAAAGATGAAGTAAAGCATGAAGGCGATGTAACTCATGTCAAGGAAATTTGCTCTGCTATGGTGCCAAAGGAAAAGCTACTAGACTTAGCAATAATTTATTGATAATTCTCTGGATCTGTTTCCGCTGGGATTTGACGATAACTCTAGCTAAAGCAAATTAGCATATTGATCAATTAAGCTCGTACCATGGTATGTTTTTGCAGTTATGAGATGTTAGCAAATACGTTATTATTGCAATAAACTGCCGTTTTTTTTTCCTATTCTAATACGCAGAATAATTTCCTACCTTGTATTAGAAGGATCTTAGGTAGTTTCTGATGCATCTAGCGGTGATGATAGCAATATCGAACACCTCAGACTCTTTTGCTTCTGGCAATATTGGGGCAATTTAGTCCTCTGTAAAAGAAAACTGTTGAGATGGTTATTTGTCTCTCCATCCGCTCTGCTCTACCCTAAGGAAATCCACAAAAGTGGATCAACCAGATGAACGCTGCCGTGCAATGCAACACACCATTAATATACATTTCTATTAATATAAAAGCAGAGCACAGTTGCTTTACGTAGAATGCCTTAATCATGCCCCTAAGGGACTATATAACAGGGGCCACCCTCTCTCTCTCTCTCTCCTTATGCTCGAACAAAGATTGAATGAAAGGAAATGTGTGTATCTAGATCACGCTAATTGGGTGACCCTTTCCGTCTGCTTAGTGTTGAATCAGATCGATAAAATTCCGGATATTTGTCTCTTTCGAAACAATGTTTTTATTGGAGTTTTCCCAACAATTACAAATTAACCCCTGCGATTTACGCCGAAGATTTTGCAAACAAATAACAGTACAGTACCAGTTATGACTGAGGCCAACGACGGGTGATCTCTAGTTTGTAACCTTTTTTTATAAAAAATTAAGTATATTTTACTTTCACCAGACCACATCGCTGATTAACAGCTTTCCTAGGGCTGGCCCGAAGGATTAGATATTTTTTCACGTGGCAAGAACCAATTGGTTACTAAGCAATGGGACCTACAGCTTATTGTGGAATTCGAACCACATGAATTTCTATCATCAGAAATAAATTCCTTTGATTTCACGTTGGTACAGTGGGAACTCGAACCCGATCCCTGACACAAGTAGTCGAGCGTGTAACCGACTCGTCCAACGAGGAACTAGCAGAGACCCTTCACATTCAGAATTGATCCTCTCCCTGCTGAGAGCAACCAGATATGCTGAACAGCAACAACCAATGAGCAGTAAATGTGCCTTGATGTCGAGCTTCTCCATTATTCCTCACGCCGTTGGACTGTGAAACAGTCTCGCTGGGAATGTTGTGCAACTGGCACTTCAAAATTTCAAGTGAAGAGGCAACGCATTATTACCCTAAAACAATTTCCCTTCTATTTCAATAATTTACTTACATTTTTATCTATTTACCTATTAATTTGTTGATTATTTTTTTTTTTCCTAATAACTGACCTCTTCCTTTTGCATTCCCTATTGCCTGCTGCTACTATTTTCAAATGAACGCATTCTTTGAAAGCTTGAATTTTAAGCCATTGATCCACGTGAATGAATTCCATATGAAGAGGGCTCATGTTCTTAATAATAATAATAATAATAATTATAATAATAATAATAATAATAATAATAATAATTCATTTATCTTTTGTTGATAAGCTTCAGATAAGATACGTTAGTATGACGGACAGAACTTCATATTAGAGAATTATTCTTATTAGTTACCTTACGAAGATTGAGAGAAAACATTGGTTTGTTCATATCATTCAAGATAACTGTTGGCAGAATAAAACCAGGCTTTTAGAATGAATTACACATTCTTTGCTATCGGAATTTTCTTTGTGAAATACTAGGATCCTTGTGTTCATGCGCTCTCTTTCCTTAAGTTTATTTGTCCGTAAAAAAATTTTTTCTGTCCGCCCTCATATCTTCAAAACTGCCTCTGAGGCTAGAGGGCTACAAATTGGTATATTGCTCATCCACCCTCCAATCAACAAAGATACCAAATTTCAGCCCTCTAGCCTCAGTAGTTTTTATTTTATTTTAGGTTAAGTTTAGCTATGATCGTGTGTCTGGCACCGCTATATGTGGCAACAACACAGCCCACCATGAAAGTTTCATGGGTCACGAATGAGAATTCCATGTGACGTGGCTGAGAGTTTCATACAGCATTATACGCTGTACACAAAACTCGATTGAGCCGAAGAAACTTTTTCGCATTTTATACTTGATATTTATCGCGGATGCCAACGTCTGTTCCTTCAATCCTTTGGTGGTAATAAGAGATTAGATTTCTCTGAACCGGAACACAAAAATTATGGTATGAATCGACTGACTGTATGTATTATACGAAAGTGTAGAACAGTCGTTATTTCTCTTTAGCAGCGATACGCTCTATCCCTTGATAGAATTCGATTCGATACATGTCCTGGATTAAACGTTTCTCTTCATTAAAACTCGAACCTACTAGATCGTACATTAGTGATATATATCGCGAGAATATTATGCACACAAAGTCTCTCATCCAGTAACATTTCAAGAATCATCTGCAAGGGATAAATATATTATATATATATATTTATAATATTATATATATATATATATATATATATATATATATTTTATGTATATATATATATATCTATATATATATATATGTATGTATGCATGTATTATATGTATGTAATGTATGTATGTATGTATACATCTGTGTTTTAAATGCTGGAGCCCCAATTTCATCCACAGGGTAATATATTCTCACCAATTTCAAAACGATGTAGCAAGGATTGCATCATCGTTGGGAAAGAGGATCATCTGGACTTACGACACGGACAAAAAAAGCTCTCCTCTGAGCAGAGGAGAAATCCTTTAAGCCTATTTCAGACGAATATACTTTCAGACGGCTCCTGCCCTGCTCGGCTCCATCCAGTCCAGAGTGAGCGCTGTTTTGGGAACGACTTTTGTTGTGACTAACACGACACGTCACCGAGCTACGAGATTACATAGTTAGAGAGAGAGAGAGAGAGAGAGAGTACCGAAATCACTGAATTTAGTGTCTACTATGAATGTGTGTTTGATATTACTATTTTGCAAGGTAACATGCATTTTACTGAACGCTGAAATCTCATTTGAAATGTTGCTTGAAAATCCTCTTCCAATTACATTTTTTATCCTGTTTTGGAAGATTCGCTGTTTGTCCTGATTACTTTTGTTGACGACACGGCGGAATAGATGGGCAATCGGTCCTCTAAGATTAATCTTTGTGTTCCAGCGTATTTTGACAATGTTGCCTGGAATACAATGGATGTTGGACAGTGGTCACACTGGCGTAACCCAATAGAACCTACATGCTTTTTACGAGGACACGACCGGAACGTCGTGTCGTGTCGAAATGGGTGCTGTTGTGAACGCGCCTGCGACATACTTTCGCTTTGGCCTTAGCGTGTGAAAGCATGCGTAAGAAAGCTGTGCTCTACCATAGACAGCCGCTGACGCTGTTGGTCTGAATATCTGGAATACTGATGAGAAGGGACACTACACTACAGTTTTTAAAAGACCTTCAACGCAAAATAAATATTGCTGTGACAATGAGAAACGCCTTTAAGAAAAAATCACGAGAGCCATAGTTTTCATAATAATCTCTTATTCCTGGAATAGATAAACAAGCCCTCGAGGAACCAGCATTCTATGAAAAATTCAGTTAAATCGATTTAAGTACAGAAATCTCATACGATTTAGCACTAGGTGTAAACAATATATAGACTTATTTGTTTCTGAATTCATGGAAGTGGCTACATAAATGAAAGTAGGAACTAAAAGAGAGCAAACATAATCACCAAGTTTGAAAAAATAGAAATAAAGCCTGACAAATCAAATGAATAAAACCAAGATGTAATGGATATACAGGAAACCGACTTAAAAGAAATAGTTTCAGTAACTCGCAAGAGCTCGCGAGCAAAAACTAAATAAATGAATGACCTATAATCAATTTATAAAAAAAGTCCTCAAAAAGCATTAATACACTACATATGTCTATTTAGAAATGTTTCAATTTTTCTTGATCAATAAATCATTTACACAGAGCTAATTCAATGTCAAGTCATGAGAAAATATCACGAAAAAAGACAGAAAAAAAAAATATATTTATTAGGAAATCTTCATTTTTCTTTCGCAGACTTCAAAGTTCCCAAAGTAAAAAATAATTAAACTGATCAAAGAAATGAAAGTTGTAGTTTTCCGAAAAGGAGGTTCATCCATAATTCAGTAATTAACTTATGATATTGGCAGCGATCACCGTCTACTCTCATGATTGATACATACATACACACACACAAATGTATATATATCTATATGTATATATGTGTGCGCGTGTGTATACATACACACACACACATAAATATATATATATATATATATATATATATATATATATATATATATATATATATATATATATATATATATATACTCTACAGGGTATCCATAAAGTCATGGTACAATTAAAATACTTGTAGCTTCGTAAATATACAATATTCATTTAATCTATAAAAAGGGCAAGGAATATTGATGTGTCTAGTTTTTCAGTTCTTCTGAATCTTTATCTATTATTTCTTTTAACAAAAAATTTTCCCAATTTATGAAACTTAAAAATGACTTCTTTTTGGGAACGGCTGTTGATCCATGTACAATAAAGAAGCACCACACAGGCACTGCGTAGCCAGTGATGAACCAACGTAGCATCTGCAAAACAATTCTTTGTAATTAATATGAGAAAGAATATAAAACGAGTTTTCAAAATGTATTGTGCATTAGATTCTGTTGAAAAAACTTAGAATTAAATCGTAGAGAATTCAGTCTCGTTAGATCTACAGATGCTACAGCGGCTTCATCAACACACAGTCTATGAGACCGTGATTTATCAATTCATAACCTCTTTCATTAAATTTATTCATCCATTTGGCTACGTATTTGGAGAGCCATGGTACATTTTAAATCAGCCGACCAAAGGTTTCAGTTTACTTTCTCTTCAAGTGAAGCCATGGGTCAACAGCTGTTCTAAAATTGAAGTCACGGAAATATGTACTCGATCATGTTACCCAATATTTGTTTTTACTTAAACTGACTTCGATTTAAAATAATGTATGTATGCATATATATTTATGTATGTGCATATATTCAAACAAGGAATATATATATATATATATATATATATATATATATATATATATATATATATATATATATATATATATATATATCCAATCTTATTCCTGTACTCTCAAACTCATTTAAATGCATAAAAGTAAAGTTTCAGTGTCATTGCGTCATTGATTTTATGCTACAATTCCTTCTAATAAATATATAATTAGTTTTAGTACAATATTGTATGTCAGGATAGGAATAACAGTGAATAAGTAATAGAAGTTTGAGCCACTCGAACGAATGACGCTGGAGTTCAGGCCCTTATGAAATTTTCAGGGAATTCGGGAAATAGAGTCCTCACGAAGTACACAAGGGGATTTACCCAGCGAATTACCTTGTTCGTCACGGAAGTCTATGCAGTACATCTTTTAAGATATGTATCATACAAAGGAAACGAATGCAAATCTGTTTACGAATAGTTGTGTATGGAATATGCTACGAAAGTACTTGTTCAAAGTCCCTGTTTCAATTACCTTTCTACCGTGGGTTTAAGAAAATTCCTGCATTAAATATTTCCTGATGACTGTTACAGCTCTTGGGAATTCAAAGTCAGATGCTCGCATCGGCTTTCGAGTGGCCTTCCCTGATATAGAAAGACGCGGGAAATTATTATCATCTGTTGCTTCTATTTTTACAGCAGAGCTATATGCAATTTTAAAGGCTTTAAAACAATCTTTTATTCACAATGGAAATAGTTTTACCATTTGCGAGTATTATGACTCAAGAAGTGCTCTTCAGTCATTAGAATCTTTTACACGCACTAATTTTAGAGATATTGGGATGGCTGCTTTTAGTGAAGAGCTGCCAGAACCCAGAAGATGCCTATTGTCATATCGGCATTTATATCTTCTATTAGGTCAGAAAATTAAGAAGTGATGGGAGTCTCCATGAGAAAACATTTTAACGAATCAAATAAATGCGCAGTTTCACGTCATCAGTGTCTCCATAGTCATACACCTATATACCAAGGAGACACGAAACAATATTGTGCAGATTGAGGACTGGACATACAAGACTCACTCGTGGGTTCTTAATGTCAAATGAAAATTCTTCAATTTGGCGTGACTGTGAATTTTCAGGTCGAATGTCCCAGCCGTGGAAATTTGAGACATAGCATCCAGTCCTAGGGGCATGACCAAGATCATTTTATTGTAGCTACAATTCTCGGTGAGGATTGTAATATAGACCAATTATATATCTCTATGTGGGAGGCAGGTCTCCTCTACAAAATTTAGATTATGTATATATGTAAGTATTGATAATATACTCGAACAAATATGATTATATACTTATATATTTTTAGATATTTTTCTATGAAATTCTATTCAAAATTATTAGAGCGTTGATAACCTAGATGGCGTGACGCCAGTTTTAATGGATATAATCAGTCAATCTATCAAGTGTTCATTTTATCTAGGAAATGATCTTCATTGAATATTCCATGAGATTCCTTCTGGCAATATTTCTCATAAGAAGTATGAGTATGTTATTAATCCATGATGATATAACCAAGCGCGTGATTGACTCCGAGGAACTAGGAGAGACCCTTCACATTCAGAATTGATCCTCTCCCTGCCGAGAGCAACCAGATATGCTGAACAGCAACAACCAATGAGCAGTAAATGTCCCTGGCTGTCGAGCTTCTCCATTATTCTTCAATCCGTTGGACTGTGAAACAGTCTCGCTGGGAATGTTGTGCAACTGGCACTTCAAAATTTCAAGTGAAGAGGCAACGCATTATTACCCTAAAACAATTTCCCTTGTATTTCAATAATTTACTTACATTTTTATCTATTTATCTATCAATTTGTTGATTATTTTTTCTCTTTCCTAATAACTGACCTCTTCTTTTTATATTCCCTATTGCCTTCTGTTACTTTTTTCAAATGAGCGCATTCTTTGGAAGCTTGAATTTCAAGCCATTAATCCACGTGTGACGACGGCTCGTGTTCTTAATAATAATAATAATAATAATAATAATAATAATAATAATAATAATAATAATAAGGATTCAGTGGCAAAAGCCCTCCACTGGAGCCTGTGCAAGAAACATCAGCTACCTTGCAGTAATAAGTGGTACGAGCACCAACCTGAAGGAGTGATAGAAAACGATCAGGCAAAGATCCTCTGGGACTATGGTATCAGAACGGATAGGGTGATACGTGCAAAGTCAAGAAGAAAGTATCGCTCATTGATGTCGCAATACCATGGGACACCAGAGTTGAAGAGAAAGAGAGGGAAAAATTGGATAAGTATCAAGATCTGAAAATAGAAATAAGAAGGATATGGGACATGCCAGTGGAAATCGTACCCATAATCATAGGAGCACTAGGCACGATCCCAAGATCCCTGAAAAGGAATCTAGAAAAACTAGAGGCTGAAGTAGCTCCAGGACTCATGCAGAAGAGTGTGATCCTAGAAACGGCACACATAGTAAGAAAAGTGATGGACTCCTAAGGAGGCAGGATGCAACCCGGAACCCCTCACTATAAATACCACCCAATCGAATTGGAGGACTGTGATAGAACAAAAAAATAATAATAATAATGATAATAAAAATAATAATAATAATAATAATATTTCATTTATTTACTGTTGATAAGCTTCAGATAAGATGCGTTCGTATGACGGACATAACTTTATAATAGAAAATTTATTCTTATTAGTTACCTTACGAGGATTAACATTAAACTTTGGTTTGTTCTAATCATTCGCCATAACCGTTGGCAGAATAAAACCAGGCTTTTAGAATGAATTACACATTCTTTGCCATCAGAATTTTCTTTGTGAAATACTAGGATCCTTGTCTGAAAAAAATTAAATAATAAAAAGCTATTAAGATGGCTATTTTCCTGTCCATCAGCACTTTGGCTGACCGCCCTCATATCTTAAAAATTGCTACTGAGGCTAGAGGGCAGCAAATTGGCATATTGCTCATCCACCCTCCATTCATCACAGATACCAAATTTCAGCCCTCTAGTCTCAGTAGTTTTTATTTTATTTAAGGTTAAGTTTAGCTATGATCGTGTGTCTGGCGCCGAAGAAACTTCGTCGCATTTTTTACTTGATATTTATCGCGGATGCCAACATCTGTTCCTTCAATTCTTTGGTGGTAATAAGAGATTAGATTTCTCTCAACCGGAACAAACAAAAATATATATGAATTGAGTGACTATGTGTATCATACGAAAGTGTAGAACATACGTTTTTTTTCTCTTTAGCAGCAATACGGCTCTGTCGCGTGATAGAATTCGATTCGATACATGTCCTGGATTAAACCGTTTCTCTTCATTAAAAGTCGAAACTAGATCGTACATTAGTGATATATATCGTGAGAATATTATGCACAGAAATTCTCAAACTCCAGTAACTTTTCAAAAATCATCTGCAGGGATATATATATATATAATATATATATATATATATATATATAGGGTATATATATATATATATATATATATATATATATATATATATATATATATACATATATATGTATGTATGTATGTATGTATGCATGTATATATACTTCTGTGTGCTAAATGCTGGATCCCCAATTTCATCCACAAGGTAAATATATGCTCACCAATTTCAAAACGATGAAGCAAGGATTATATCATTGTTGGGAAAGAGGATCATCGGGATACTTACGACATGGACAAAAGAAGCTCTCCTCTGAGCAGAGGAGAAATCCTTTAAGCCTATTTCAGACGAATATACTTTCAGACGGCCCCTGCCTATGGCTCGGCTCCATCCAGTCCAGAATGAGCGCAGTTTTGGGACCGACTTTTGTTGTGACTAACACGACACGACCTCGAGCTACGAGATTACATAGTTAGAGAGAGAGAGAGAGAGAGAGAGAGAGAGAGAGAGAGAGAGAGTGAGAGTACCAAAATCACTGAATTTTGATGTGTCTTTGCTATGAATGTCAGTTTGCTGTCACTATTTTGCAAGGTAACATGCATTTTACTGAACGCTGAAATCTCATTTGAAATGTTGCTTGAAAATCCTCTTCCAACTACATTTTTTATCCTATTTTGGAAGATTCGCTGTTTGTTCTGATTACTTTTGTTGACGACACGGCGGAATAGATGGGTAATTGGTCCTGTAAGATTAATCTTTGTGTTCCAGCGTATTTTGACAATGTTGCCTAATACAATGGATGTTGGACAGTGGTCACACTGGCGTAACCCAATAGAATCCTACATGCTTTTTACGCAGGACACGACCGGAACGTCGTGTCGTGTCGAAATGGGTGCTGTTGTGAACGCGCCTGCGACATACTTTAGCTATGGCCTTAGCGTGTGAAAGCATGCGTAAGAAAGCGGTGTTGTGCCATAGACAGCCACTGACACCGTTGGTCTGAATATCTGGAATACTGATGAGAAGGGACACTACACTACAGTTTTTAAAAGACCTTCAACGCAAAATAAATATTGCTGTGACAATGAGAAACGCCTTTAAGAAAAAATCACGAGAGCCATAGTTTTCATAATAATCTCTTATTCCTGGAATAGATAAACAAGCCCTCGAGGAACCAGCATTCTATGAAAAATTCAGTTGAATCGATTTAAGTACAGAAATCTCATACGATTTAGCACTAGGTGTAAACAATATATAGACATTATAATTTCTGAATCATGGAAGTGGCTACATAAATGAAAGTAGGAACTAAAAGAGAGCAAACATAATCACCAATTTTGAAAAAATAGAAATAATGCCTGACAAATCAAATGAATAAAACCAAGATGTAATGGATATACAGGAAACCGACTTAAAAGAAATAGTTTCAGTAACTCGCAAGAGCTCGCGAGCAAAAACTAAATAAATGAATGACCTAAAATCAATTTATAAAAAAATCCTCAAAAAGTATTAATACACTACATATGTCTATTTAGAAATGTTTCAATTTTTCTTGATCAATAAATCATTTACACAGAGCTAATTCAATGTCAAGTCATGAGAAAATACCACGAAAAAGAGCAGAAATATATCTATGAGGAAATCTTCATTTTTCTTTCGCAGACTTCAAAGTTCCCAAAGAAAAAGAAAAATTAAACTGATCAAAGAACTAAAAGTTGTAGTTTTCCAAAAAGGAGGTTCATCCGTAATTCAGTAATTAACATATGATATTGGCAGCGATCACCGTCTACTCTCTTTTATGATTGATACATACATACACACACACAAATGTTTATATATATATATATGTGTGCGCGTGTTATACATACACACACACACACACACACACACACACACACACATATATATATATATCTATATATATATATATATATATATATATATATATATAATATATATATATATAAAGATAGATGCCTCGAAGGAAAAATAAACGAAGGAGTAACTGCGAGACCTTTCGACGTTTCCACGTCCTTTACTGAGCAGAACTGACATACATGAGGCAAAAGACAAAACAAGAGGATTTTTATAACTGATGGATAGGGATTATAAAGAGATTAGTACCTAGAATCCGACACACCTGGAAGAAGAGTAACCTTCCCAAACAAGCATAAACAATGGGTGCGATTAAAAGTTTAAGATAACCATCTCAGATACAAGGACAAGACAATTAAAGAATTATAGGTGACAGCTGTTCAGAACTTTGTTAAACAAAACCATATTCACAATTCATATTCACAATACAGGTTAGACAACATTACTACGAAGATAACTCTAAGGCAACTAATTTTTATTTTAGTCAGTAATTATATCTTTGAGGTCATTCTTAAACATGTTACAAATACAAGGGTCTAAATGAAAAAGGCCACGACTAACATTGAAATTTCAATGAAAAGTAAGTTGTATTAAAGCAGATTCTAAAAGATTTCGTGATAAGACATCTCTTGACCTTGCAATTACTGAACTACCGACCCAATTTATTCAGATTATGCATATAAGTATACGTAAGTATTGATAACATACTCGAACAAATATGATTATGTACACATATATATTTAGATATTTTTGTATGAAATTCTTTTTATACTTATTCGTTTATTTTTAGTTTTCTATTCAAAATTATTAGAGCGTCAATAACCTAGATGTCGTGACGCCAGGTTTAATGGATATAATTAGTCAATCTATCAAGGGATCATTTTATTTAGGAAATGATCTTCATTGAGTATTCCATGAGATTAGTTCTGGCAATATTTCTCATAAGAAGCAACATCCATGATGCTATAACCAAGCGCGTGATTGATTCCAAGGAGAAGATGGAAGAGCAGTATTTCATCAGTAAAAATCCTTTTCGGGTGATTTTTTATGATTAAAAACTCCATGAAGGAAAGTCCAGTTACAGCAGGTTTTCCATAATTCTGTCGTTAGGTCATCATAACTATTACTTCCCTATTTTACCGTAGCTTCCAAAATATTTTCATCCCCTGAATAAAGACGATCTCCTTTTAAGGCTGTTTTTTTTTTTTTTTTTTTTTTTTTTGACGATTATTTTGATGCACAGTATCTCCTTATGTCCTTTCACGTTAGATTAGCTTTTGGTGAAATGGTTTTAAAGTCAAGTCCTAGACAACCTAAACAGTTCGCGTGCAGAGGTTCCAGACGAGGCTTCCCATTATTCTTAGAGAAGGCGATTTACTTAATCTAAAATTCAGTTTACTCTAATATTTTCTTGTTTATTTCGGGTGGAAGACATTAATCCAGATGACGGTAAAGTAAGTACCATGCACACCTGGTGGTTACAATTCTAATGCATCGGCCAATCAAAATAAAGGTACCACCAGGGTGTGGGTATTTATTGTCAATGTGAGAGAAAGAAAACTACAGTAAAAAAATTTATCATTATTTGACCCAGAATTCTTTAAGGCAGTTGTGATGTTAAATTCAAACTCGAAAGTGTGTACCTCAACTCAGCGTTATAACTTTCTTTTTTGTAGCTACCAGTCAGAAACTCACAACTGGTTGTTTACTTCGATCTAACATGTTACGTACATTGCACTCAACACTCACGGGTCGATTTCCCTTTTTTTAAGATTAGCGTTTGGTAACATTTGTTGTTTTTGCTTTCGCTTAGAACAAAACTGTTGAATTAGAAAAGATGAAGCAAAAAATGAAGGCGATGTGACTCATGTCAAGGAAATTTGCTCTACTATGACGCAAAGGAAAAGCTACTAGACTTAGCAATAATTCATTGATAATTCGCTGGGTCTGTTTCCACTGGGATTTGACGATACCTCTAGCTAAATCAGATTAGCATATTGATCAGTTAAGCTCGTACCCTGGTATGTCTTTGCAGTTATGAGATGTTAGCAAATATGTTATTATTGCAATAAACTGCCTTGCTTTTCCTATCCTAATATTCTGAATAATTTACTACCTTGTATTTAAAGGAACTTAGGTATAGTTTCTGATGCATCTAGCGGTGTTGATATTGATATTGAATACCTCAAACTTTTCTGCTTCTGGCAATATTGGGTCATTTTAGGTCTCTGTAAAAGAAAACTGTTGAGATGGTTATTTGTATGTCCGTCCGCTCTGTTCTGCCCTAAGGAAATCGACAAAAGTGGATCAACGCAGATGAACACTGCCGTGCGATGTAACGGATCATTTGCGGTACATTTCTATTAATATAGAAGCAGAGCACAGTTGCTTTAGGTAGAATGACTTAATCATGCCCCTAAGGGACTATATAACCAGGGCCTTTCTCCCTCTCCCTCCTTATGCTCGAACAAAGAATGAATGTAAGGAAATGTGTGTATCTAGACCACGCTCATTGGGTGACCATTTCTGGGTGCTTAGTGTTTGATCCGAGCAATGAAATCCTAGATATTTGCTGTTTTCGAAATAATACTCTTCATTGGAGTTTTTTCCAACAATTACAAATTAACCTCTGCGATTGACGCTGAAGATTGGCAGCTTTCCTAGGGCTGGCTCGAAGGATCAGATATGCGGAACAGCAACAACCAATGAGCAATAAATGTGCCTGGATGTCGAGCATCTCCGTTCCAGAAGTCCATTATTCCTCAATCTTGGACTGTGGAACAGTCTCCCTAGGAATTTTGTGCAACTGGCACTTCAAAATTTCAAGTGAAGAATCAACGCATTATTACCCTAAAACATTTTCCCTTGTATTTCAATAATTTCCTGTTTAAATAACTGACCTCTTCCTTTTGCATTTCCTATTGCCTTCTGTTACTTTTTTCCAAATGAGCGCATTCTTTGGAAACTTGAATTTTAAGCCATTGATCCACGTGAGTTTATTCCATATGACTACGGCTCATGTTCTTGATAATAATAATAATAATAATAATAATAATAATAATAATAATAATAATAATAATATCATTTATTTATTGCTGATAAGCTTCAGATAAGATACGTTAGTATGACGGACATACCTTTATAATAGAGAATTATTCTTATTAGTTACCTTACGAGGATTAACATTAAACTTTGGTTTGTTCATATCATTCGCCATAACCGTTAGCAGAATTAAACCAGGCTTTTAGAATGAATTACACATTCTTTGCTATCAGAATTATCTTTGTGAAATACTAGGATCCTTGTCTGGAAAAAAAATTAAATAAAAAAAAAGCTATTAAGATGGCTATTTTCCTGTCCATCAGCACTTTAACTGACCGCCCTCATATCTTAAAAATTACCACTGAGGCTAGAGGGCTACAAATTAGTATATTGCTCATCCACCTTCCAATCAACAAAGATACCAAATTTCAGCCCTCTAGTCTCAGTAGTTTTTATTTTATTTAAGGTTACGTTTAGCTATGATCGTGTGTCTGGCACCGTTATATGATGGAGAATTGACAAAAGAGAAGGACTGCCTTTTTTCCGAGGGAAATGGAGAGTGAGGAAAAGAGAAGGGAGGTATAGGCGGGAACTTGTCAATTCTTCATCACCAGTTTAGAAACCGCAGCTTTTCTCTCTCTCTCTCTCTCTCTCTCTCTCTCTCTCTCTCTCTCTCTCTCTCTATACTTCGTCACGTGAATATGGTTGAAGTTGAAGGTGTAAGATAATCTTGGGACTGCTGAAATGTAAACCTGAGATGAATATATCTGTAAGGCTTTCCTCCTCCTCCTCCTCCTCCTCCTCCTCTTCCTCTTCCTCCTCCTACTCCTCCTCCTCCTCCAGGAGCGCTTGCAGATTAGAGGCAGGAGAATCGAACTTTATCTCGGATCCAGATTGAAGCTTTGAGACCTTAGTGACTACGTCATCGTTTCCTTCGCGAAAGCTTTTGGTATGTTCCGTCGGACTCAGAGATATATAACAGGTACGGATTTCTCAGCAAGCCAAGAAACGGAGTCCTCACGATGTACACAAGGAGATTTACCCAACCAATTACCTTGTTCGTGACGGAAGTCTATGCAGTACATCTTTTAAGATATGTATGTATTATACAAGGAAACGAATGCAAATTTGTTTACAAATAGTTATGTAGGGAATATGCTACGAAAGGTAAGTTTCACTTACCTTTCTACCGTGGGTTTAAGGAAATTCCTACATTAAATATTTCATATTGACTGTTACAGCTCTTGAGAATTCAAAGTCAGATGCTGGCATCGGCTTTGGAGTGGCCTTCGCTGATATAAGAAAGACGCGGAAAATTATTATCATCTGTTGCTTCTATTTTTACAGCTGAGCTATATGCAATTTTAAAGGCTTTAAAACAATCTTTTATTCACAATGGAAACTGTTTTACCATATGCGAGTATTGTGACTGAAGAAGTGCTCTTCAGTCATTAGAATCCTTTGCTAATTTTAGAGATATTGGGATGGCTGCTTTTAGTAAAGAGAAGTAAAGAAGTGGATTTTTGCTGGGTTCCCTCTCATGTTGGGGTGGTTGGGAACGAGGAATCTAATTGACCAACTTGCAAAGTCAGCAGTCACATCCCAGAGCCCAGAAGATGCCTATTGTCATGACGGTGTTTATATCCTCTATTAGGTCAGAAAATTTAAAAGTGATGGCAGTATCATGAGAAAACATTTTAACGAATCAAATAAATGCGCAGTTTCACGTCATCAGTGTCTCCATAGTCATATCTCTATATACCAAGGAGACACGAAACGATATTGTGCAGATTGAGGACTGGACATACAAGACTCACTCATTGGTTCTTGATGCCCCACGAAAATTCTCCATTTTTCGGTGACAGTGAGACATTTGCAGGTCGAATGTCCCAGCCTTAGAAATTTGAGACAGCTTCCAGTCCTAGGCGCGTGGCAGAGAATATCATTTTATTCTAGCCACAATTCTCGGTGAAGATTGTAATATGAACCAGTTTCTGTGGGAGGCGGGCCTCCTAGACAAAATATAGATTATACATGAATGTAAGTATTGATTATATACTCGAACAAATATGATTATATACACATATATTTTTAGATATTTTTATATGAAATTCTTTTTATGCTTATTTGTTTATTTTTAGTTTTCTATGTAAAATTATTAGTGTCAATAACCTAGATGTCGTGACGCCTGGTTTAATGGATATAATCTGTCAATCAATCAAGTGATCATTTTATTTAGGAAATGATCTTCATTGAGTATTCCATGAGATTCGTTCTGGCAATATTTCTCATAAGAAGTATGAGTATGTTATCAATCCATGATGAAATAACCAAGCGATTGATCATTGATTCTGAGGAGAAAATGGAAGAGCAGTATTTCATCAGTGAAAATCATTTTCGGGTGATTTTTTATGATTAAAAACTCCATGAAGGGAACTCCAGGTACAGCAGGCTTTCCATAATTCTGTCGTAAGGTCATTATAACTATTACTTCCCTGTTTTACTGTAGTTTCCAAAATATTTTTATCCCCTGAATAAAGACGATCTCCTTTTAAGGCTGATATTTTTGTTTGACGATTATTTTGATACACAGTATCTCCTTATGTCCTTTCACGTTAGATTAGCTTTTGGTGAAATGGTTTTAAAGTCAAGTCCTAGACAACCTAAACAGTTCGCGTGCAGAGGTTCCAGATGAGACTTCCCATTATTCTTAGAGAAGGCGATTTACTTAATCTAAAATTCAGTTTACTCTAATATTTTCTTGTTTATTTCGGGTGGAAGACATTAATCCAGATGACGGTAAAGTAAGTACCACGCACCCGAGGTCACAATTCTAATGCACCGGCCAATCAAAATAAAGGTACCACCATATGTGGATATTTATTGTCAATGTGAGAGAAAGAAAACTACAGTAAAAAAATTTATCATTATTTGACCCAGAATTCTCTAAGGCAGTTGTGATGTTAAATTCAAACTCGAATGTGCGTACCTTAACTCAGCGTTATTACTTTCTTTTTTGTAGCTACCAGTCAGAAATAAACAACTGGTTGATTACTTCGATCTAACATGTTACGTACATATCCCTTTTTTCAGATTAGCGTTTGGAAACGTTAGTTGGTTTTGCTTTCGCTTAGAACAAAACTGTTAAATTTGAAAAGATGAAGCAAATCATGAAGGCGATGTGACTCATGTCAAGGAAATTTGCTCTACTATGATGCCAAAGGAATAGCTACTAGACTTAGCAATAATTCATTGATAATTCTCTGGATCTGTTTCCGCTGGGATTTGACGATAACTCTAGCTAAAGCAGATTAGCATATTGATCAGTTAAGCTCGTACCATGGTATGTCTTTGCAGTTATGAGATGTTAGCAAATGTGTTATTATTGCATAAACTGCCTTGTTTTTCCTATCCTAATATTCTGAATAATTTACTACCTTGTATTTAAAGGAACTTAGGTATAGTTTTTGATGCATCTAGCGGTGTTGATATTGATATTGAATACCTTAGACTCTTCTGCTTCTGGAAATATTGGGTCATTTTAGGTCTCTGTAAAAGAAAACTATTGAGATGGTTATTTATATGTCCGTCCGCTCTGCTCTGCCCTAAGGAAATCCAGAAAAGTGAATCAACGCAGATGAACGCTGCCGTGCGATGTAACAGATCATTTGCGGTATATTTCTATTAATATAGAAGCAGAGCACAGTTGCTTTATGTTGAATAGTTTAATCATGCCCCTAAGGACTATATAACAAGGGCCTTTCTCCCTCTCCCTCCTTATGCTCGAACAAAGAATGAATGTAAGGAAATGTGTGTATCTAGACCACGCTCATTGGGTGACCATTTTTGGGTGCTTAGTGTTTGATCAGAGCAATGAAATTCTAGATATTTGCCGTTTTCTAAATAACACTCTTTATTGGAGTTTTTTCCAACAATTGCAAATTAACCTCTGCGATTGACGCTGAAGATTAACTGCTTTCCTTGGGCTGGCTCGAAGGATCAGATATTTTTTTACGTGGCAAGGAACCAATTAGTTACTTAGCAACGGGACCTACAGCTTATTGTGGGATTCGAACCACATGAATTTCTATCATCAGAAATAAATTCCTTTGATTTCACGTTGGGGGACTCGAACCCGATCCCTGACATAAGTAGTCGAGTGTGTAACCGACTCGTCCAACGAGGAACTAGGAGAGACCCTTCACATTCAGAATTGATCCTCTCCCTGCCGAGAGCAACCAGATATGCTGAACAGCAACAACCAATGAGCAGTAAATGTGCCTGGATGTCGAGCTTCTCCATTATTCCTCAATCCGTTGGACTGTGAAACAGTCTCGCTGGGAATGTTGTGCAACTGGCACTTCAAAATTTCAAGTGAAGAGGCAACGCATTATTACCCTAGAACAATTTCCCTTGTATTTCAGTAATTTACTTACATTTTTATCTATTTATCTATCAATTTGTTGATTATTTTTTCTCTTTCCTAATAGCTGACCTCTTCTTTTTATATTCCCTATTGCCCTCTGTTACTTTTTTTTAAATAAACGCATTCTTTGGAAGCTTGAATTTCAAGCCATTGATCCACGTGAGTTTATTCCAAATGACGACGGCTCATGTTCTTAATGATAATAATAATAATAATAATAATAATAATATTTCATTTATTTATTGTTGATAAGCTTCAGATAAGATACGTTAGTATGGCGGACATAACTTTATAAAAGAGTATTATTCTTATTAGTTACCTTGCGAGGATTAACATTAAACTTTGGTTTGTTCATATCATTCAAGATAACTGTTGGCTGAATAAAACCAGGCTTTTAGAATGAATTACACATTCTTTGCTATCGGAATTTTCTTTGTGAAATACTAGGATCCTCTTTCCTTAAGTTTATTTGTCCGTAAAAAAAAATTTTTCAATAAAAAAAACTATCAAAATGGCTATTTGCCTGTCCGTCAGCACTTTTTCTGACCGCCCTCAGATCATAAAAATACTTCTGAGGTTAGAGGCTGCAAATTGGTATATCGCTCATCGTTCCTCCAATCATCACAGATACCAAAATTCAGCCCTCTATCTAGCCTCAGTAGTTTTTATTTGATTTAAGGTTAAATTTAGCTATAATTGTGTGTTTGGCACCGCTATATGTGGCAATAACAGAGGCCACCACCAGGCAGTGGCTGAAAGTTTCGTGGGTCGCGAATGAGATTTCCATGAGACGTGGCTGAGAGTTTCATACAGCATTTTACGCTGTACACAAAACTTGATTGAGCCGAAGAAACTTCGTCGCATTTTTTACTTGGTTATCGCGGATGGAAACATCTGTACCTTCGATCCTTTGGTGGTAATAAGAAATAAGATTTCTCTGAACCGGAACAAAAAATTTATATATGAATTTAGCGACTGTGTGTATTAGACGAATGTGTAGAACATTCGTTTTTTCTCTTTAGCAGCGATACAGCTCTATCGTGTGATAGAATTCGATTCGATATATGTCCTGGATTAAACCGTTTCTCTTCATTAAAAGTCGAAACTAGATCGTACATTAGTGATATATATCGTGAGAATATTATGCACAGAAATTCTCAAACTCCAGTAACTTTTCAAAAATCATCTGCAGGGATAATATATATATATATATATATATATATATATATATATATATATATATATATATATATATATACACATATATATATATATATATATATATATATATACATGTGTATGTATGTATGTATGTAGCCTATACTTCTGTGTTCTAATTGCTGGAGCCCCAATGTCATCCACAGGGTAATATATTCTCACCAATTTCAAAACGATGTAGCAAGGATTACATCATCGTTGAGAAAGAGGATCATCGGGACACTTACGACATGGACAAAAAAAGCTCTCCTCTGAGCAGAGGAGAAATCCTTTAAGCCTATTTCAGACGAATATACTTTCCGACGGCCCCTGCCTATGGCTCGGCTCCATCCAGTCCCGAATGAGCGCTGTTTTTGGAACGACTTTTGTTGACTAACACGACACGACCTCGAGCTAGGGGATTACATAGTTAGAGAGAGAGAGAGAGAGAGAGAGAGGAGAGAGAGAGAAAGTACTGAAATCCCTGAATTTTTTGTCAACTATGAATGTGTTTTTATTACATTTTGCAAGGTAACATCATTTTACTGAACGCTGAAATCTCATTTGAAATGTTGCTTGAAAATCCTCTTCCAACTACATTTTTTATCCTGTTTTGGAAGATTCGCTGTTTGTTCTGATTACTTTTGTTGACGACACGACGGAATAGATGGGTAATCGGTCCTGTAAGATTAATCTTTGTGTTCCAGCGTATTTTGACAATGATGCCCAATACAATGAATGTTGGACAGCGGTCACACTGGCGTAACCCAGCCAGTCATCTATGTCGTCATTCTGAATGAGCCAATAGAATCCTACGTGCTTTCTACGCAGGACACGACCGGAACGTCGTGTCGTGTCGAAATGGGTGCTGTGGTGAACGCGCCTGCGACATACTTTTCGCTGTGGCCTTGGCGTGTGAAAGCATGCGTAAGAAAGCGGTGCTGTGCCATAGACAGCCGCTGACGCCGTTGGTCTGAATATCTGGAATACTGATGAGAAGGGAGACTACTCTCCATCTTTTCAAAAACCTACAATGCAAAATAAATATTGCTGTGACAATGAGAAACGCCTTTAAGAAAAAATCATGAGAGCCATGATTCTCATATTAATCTCGTATTCCTGGAATAGATAAAGTAGCTCTCGAGGAACCAGCATTCTATGAAAAATTCAGTTAAATTGATTTCAGTACAGAAGTCTCATACGATTTAGCACTAGGTGTAAACAATATATAGAAATTATAATTCCTGAATTATGGAAGTGGCTACATAAATATAAGTAAGAACTAAAAGAGAGCAAACAAAATCACCAATTTTGAAATAATAGAAATAATGTCTGACAAATTAAATGAATGAAAGCAAGATGTAAAGATATGCAGGAAACAGAGCTCGAAAGAAAAAACTGAATAAATTAAAAGACCTAATCTAATAATAAAAAAAAAATCTTCAAAAAGCAATAATATAATACGTATGTCTATTTAGAAATGTTTCCATTTTTCTTGATCAATAAATCATTTACACAGGGTAAATTCAAATTCAGTGTCAATCCGTGAGAAAATATTATAAAAGAACAAAAAGAAATTATTGATGAGGAAATCACCATTATTTTTCTCAGACTTCAAACTTCCTAAAGTAAAACATAAAGATACAAATTAATTAAACTGTTCAAAGAACTGAATGTTGCGGTTTACCAAAAAGGAAGTTTATCCATAATTCAGTAATAAATGTATGATTTTGGCAGCGATCATCGTCTTCTCTCTTCTAGGATTGATGCACAGCAAACACACACACAAACCCATACACACCCTACACACACACACACACACACACACACACATATATATATACATATATATATATATATATATATATATATATATATATATATATAATATATTATATATATACATACATATATATATATATGTGTGTGTGTGTGTGTGTGTGTGTGTGTGTGTGTGCAGAGAGAAGACGGTGATGGCTTCCAAAATAATCCGTTAATTACTAAATTATATATATCATATATATATATATATATATATATATATATATATATATATATATATATATATATATATCATATATATATATATATATATATATATATATATATATATATATATATATATATATATATATATATGAAGATAAAAGGCCAATAAAACACTATGAAATGATAATGTCTAGTTTTTCAATTCTTCTGAAGTTTTATTTATTATTTCTTATATAAAAATTTTTTCCAATTTCTGTAACTTAAAAATTACCCAGGTACAATAAAGAAGCACCACACAGGCAGTACATAGCCAGGAGTATGAAGAAATTTAAGGAAACAGATGCCGGTACTGATAAACCATGTCTGGTATAACAAGTGTTGATGAACGAACATCAGCATCAGCAAAACAATCCTTTGTAATTAATCTGAGAAAGACTAAAACGAATTTTCAAAATGTATTGTGCATTAGATTCTGTTGAAAAAAAATTTAAAAAATCGTTGAGAATTCAATCTCGTTAGATCTACAGATGCTACAGCCCCTTCATCATCCGTGGTTTATCAATTCACAAACTCTTTCATTAAATTTCTTCATCCATTTGGCTACGTAATTTGGAGAGCCATGGTACATTTTAAATCAGCCGACCAAAGGTTTCAGTTTACTTTCTCTTCTAGTGAAGCCATGGGTCAACAGCTGTTCTAAAATAGAAGTCACGGAAATATGTACTCGATCATGTTACCCAATATTTGTTTTTACTTAAACTCACTTCGATTTAAAGTAATGTATGCATGCATATATATTTATATATGTGCATATATTCAAACAAGGTATATATATACATACATACATATATATATATATATATATATATATATATATATATATATATATATTATTATATATATATCATCTTATTCCTGCAGTCTCAAAGTCATCTAAATGTATAAAGTTAAAGTTTCAGTGTCAGTGCGTCATAACAGTAAATAAGCAATAGAAGTCTGAGCCACTCGAACGAATGACGCTGGAGTTCAGGTACTAATGAAATTTTCAGGGAATTCGGGAAATAACCAATTCACTGAGGAACATTTGATCCCCGAGGGGCTAGTGCTAAACACGGCGAAACAGTGATTCATCCACACTGTTCGTCGTGTTTATTTAGCCCTTCGGGGAACAAATGTTTGCTAGTGTATAGTACTAACCCATGGGGATCAGTGAATTAGTCATGTCACATAATCCCTAGGGATTTCACATACTGACTGTAACATAATGAGCAAGCGGCAAAAACTCACAAGCATTCTCTTCCAATTTCAAGGCTTATCACGGAAAGGATGGTTGGGAATGTCACCATACTCCTACACTATCTCTTCCTCTGTCCCATTTTCTCTTTCTCTCTTTTTGAGCTTTAAATTGACGCCCGCCCTAATCTCTGAAAGAGTGGTACTCGTAAATATGGAAGGAAATACATTATTTTTATTATTTTTCTTTCAGTAGATGAAACCTACTTACATAGAGGGGCCATTGACATCAAGTTCAAGCTTACAAAGAATGTCGGTTTCAACCTCCCACTGCAGACCCACATTGCAGTAGTAACTGCTCATGATACAGTCAGTGATTTTTCATAGGCCCGGGGGAGATACGAACCAAAACATCTGAGCGGCATGCCACGACACTAATCACCATACCAGCGGACCAGCTAAAATACATATAGATAGAAATGTCATGATTATAAAAAAGAAACCTATCAGAATCATCTCCCTCGGCCTACAAGCTACTTTTAAGTGGTTGCTGTGTGTTGGGGTGGGGGGGGGGGGCGATGGGGGCGGTTATAAGAAAGGTCTATATAGGAGCCAAAAAAGGTCTGAAAAAGAAGTTTCGGTTATAGTTAAACAAACAGGTATTTTAGGACAGGATATTTATGATTTATCTATTAGAATGCTAATGTTTAAAAAAATAATAATGTGCAAGTTAAACAGTACAGAAAAATAATTCCTAATAAAATATAGCTTATTTATTTCAATTTTCATAGGTGAAACAAGGTTCCATTTGACCATAGAGTTTAGCACTTTTTAATCATTTGGTGTACTGAATTTTGGGTATGTTTCTGCTCAATTATTCTGTGTTTCCACTTACAAGTGATGATATATGAATGTGTTTAATTTGCGCCCTTTGTATTTGATCTTTGTTGTTAGTATGAGTAGTACTCAGCATGAGTATTAATTATGAAGACCACTTCACGTTACTTTAGGAATATAATGTTTACAACTTATGTGCGAGGCAAAAATCTTGCACGCATCCTGAGTAAGCTGGAGGTCGTATTACGCCTTGTCTTTTCATAAAAGTCTTTGCTGTATATGGGACGGAATATGCCTATAAAATATTCATCTACATAATCTCACTCAACTTGCGCGTTAACTCATATTTTCTGCCACAGAGAGAAAGGTTTAATTCATACGCCAAAATTAATTTCCAATATAGACCGGTATCGCATAAGTACATCTGTGGGAAAAGTGAGCTTTGTCATGCTACGCCCACTCGCCTCTCTTATTTTGCAGCATTATATGAGAATATGCGAAGAAATAGCCAGCTGTTAACCATAAGGCACGATAATTACCACGATGAAATGGAGATTCAAGGCCATTTCCGACACGAACAAAAGATTTTGATTAGATAGGATGTACAGTAGATTGGTCCGAGAACCTTTTATCTATGCGGACCATTTTTTTTTTTTCTTCTTCTTCTTTTTAGACACAGAACTTTTGAACGACGAAGGGCCGTCCACCGAGCGATGGTGCCTGCTTTGTTTGAAATCCTTCTTCATTAATTTTGATGTCAGCCCCCTTTCAAACTCGATTAACAACTTTTCAGTAGTTCATTAATCAGTCATTGAAACTAAATTCCAATTTCTGATTAAATTTTTGAATTCGTAATACATTCTATGCATAAACTCGAAGTCGTAAAATGTACGAAAATCTGAAAATCGATTAGTAGTCTTTCTTCCAACTGACTTCCCACCTTCTAACAATTGATTTAGAGGGCGATGTTGTCCTCCTGTTACACCTCTCAAACTTTTTACTGTCAATATCAATTTCTGCGCTGAATGACCTCATTGGTCCCTGTACTTGGCCTTTGCCCTAAATTCTATATTTTCAATTCGATTTCTTTATATTCAAGACTTGCGAATCCTTGGTAATGAAGTATTCATTTATTGTATTTATTTAGCAGAAGATGAAACCTATTCATATGGAACAAGTCCACAGGGCCATTTACTTGAGATTCAAGTTTCCAAAGACTATGTTGGTTTCAACCTCCCACTACAGACCCAGCACCGCGGCGGTAACTGATCATGATACAGAGCCAGTGATTTTTCATCGCCCTGGGAGAGGAGCAAACTCATGACCTCTGAGTGGCATGCCAAGCTTGACACTAACCACTATACCAGCGACTATTATAATGTTACGAAGATGAAAAGCATAAATTCTTAGGAAAAGAACATATCTGTCATGCAGTTTCGAGACATGAGTCTCCACTTCAGTGTAGGGAAGGCAGATAAGGTCACACAACGTTGAATAAAAGAGGTATGTTTCAATAAAATCTAATAAAATAAATATAATTAGGTGGTTGTTTAATTAATGACTCTAGGAAAATTGACCAGCGTCAATGATGGTTCGTTTAGCAAATTTACTCTATTCCTGACGTTTATTCAACACTTACTGCTTTTGTATTTGTACATTTTATATAACTATGTCTTTATTTATATAACACAATATCCACACTTAAGAAGAAACGTAATGTCTCGAAACTGTGACAAATATATTCTCTTCATCGAATTTGTGGTTTTTTATAATCTCGACAATTCACGTTGAACTTCTGAAAGCATGAAAAGAGGTAACTTGTCTCAAAATAACTTGATAGATGATTCATACCACAAGAGACCGACATGAAAGAGAAATACTTCCAAGTACTGTCTCTCCAGTATACCTACTGTTGACTAATAGGACGTCATGACTGAAGGACTTCAAGCTGTTGCTAATTCTTTATTCAGAATTATAGCCATGTGCCTATCGAACTTACAATCTCCCATCTACTTCGATCTAGTAGTCATCAAGCAGCTATTTGTAAGTTTTGTACTTTACTACAAAATGCCGACCTCGATATATCCTAGGGTTCGTCCCATCTAGCCTATAGCATAATTAGACTTGATGCAAATACTTGTCCTTTTCCTCATGCCGATGTCCACAGGAACATACTGCAGACTTTTGAATGACTTTTGAAATATATGCTCTCTCTCTCTCTCTCTCTCTCTCTCATCTTATATAATAGTTCATGTATAGACTGAGCATCGACGATGCCATTATCCTGGCCCTCATTAAATTGCTTGGGTAACATCAGATTGGCATTTATGTGTTCTAAACGAGGGAAACCTAAATATAGACTTTTACAATGGCTTTCCGAACTTAGCAAATCTTCATAGATATACCAAATATATCATGACTACAATTCTTACTGATTCGTTGGACCTTACTTTCTTACTTGCTGCCATTTTATACTACTCTAAATATTTTTAACTTCATAGCCGTTTGTATATCAGCGTAATAATACACAGATTTTTTTTATTACGTCAGAAAACCTTATAGGTAAAATTCTACAACATACAGATAGCGTTATTCTAATTACACTTCTTGCCACCCACTAACCACTCATTGGCATAACTAGCGCTAGCGGCACCCGGGGCGGGCTCTGAAAGCGCCGCCCCATTCCGTGTTAAAAAGTTCTGAAGTGTTGAAAATAAAAAACTCAGCAGATTTGCAAAGGAATCCCACGAGCTTTCCTGGTGTTAATAAATCGCTGTTCAGTGTTCCGATCAGACGAAACATGTTAGAAAAACAAGAATTATGCCAGCCCAGACCTGCTCAAAGATGCTCGACTGCCACTCCTCGGGAAAAATGCCGTCCGGAACGGACTGCCCCCCACTCCCCTTTAATATACTCCACTGTGTCGATGGTTCTTTAGAATTCTCAACGATATGATCTCTGTTACATTTATCTCAAGAATTAAATTGAGGGGAAAACAAACAAAATAAATGTACAAAATATTTATTTCAGAATTAAATCGTAGACAATAAGTTTGAAATAAATGAATTATATATTGCGTTACAACAGGTCTACATATGTTCTTTGTTATAAGATAACTTATGAATGTAATGCCTAATTTTTGAAGATCTAAAGCGATGGTTAGCAGTCAACTGTTTGTATGAAGTCAAAAGCTTCAAAAGTTCAGCAATGAAGGGGCTGACAAGTCTATATAGTTACTTAGCTAGAGTTGTGCGGCTAAGCCGAGCCGCCGAATATTGAAGTCACTTATGGAAAACCAACAACGATAGTGGAAGAAAAGAAAATGAACTTCAACTCACCTCTCTAAACTACCGCCAAAAGCAAACAATAGATGGCGCGGCGATTATCTGACAAAAACCAAACTATAGATGGCGCTGCTATTACCTGAAGCGCTGTAACTACTCCCGTGGGGAATGAAAGTTACCGCTGCCTCTAGCAGAGATTTTGAGTGGATGAGAAAGAAGCATAGTCAACTGTTTATATGGCTAAACCCCATCAATGTAATTCATTTACCAGTCAAACACGTACCGTTTACCCGTACCTAGATGTGTTTTGACAAGTATCAGTCCACCTAATGATTTTGACTATTTTACCAATAGTTATTACCTGCTACTCAAACATTTCTTTAACAAAGTAAATAATTATATATATATATATATATATATATATATATATATATATATATATATATATATATATATACATATATATATATATACGTATATATATGATATGCTCCAACAAACCTCGTCAATATTCATCAGGCTTTCTGTGATAACATTAATGGTCCATTCTTCAAACCCATTGAGCGGTTATTATTAAAAGTGTTCTGTGGATGTATCTGTAGCTCACCTGATTTATGGCTTTTGGAATAGATTGATAAAACTGGTGGTTTCCCTCTTAGTAAAAATAGTCGTTATGACTTACCATCTCCAACAAATTCATAGTATCAGACGGAAGAACTAGTTGAGACCTTTCATCGCGTTCGATACTAATTCTTGTACTTGCAAATACTTGTAGGCTACGAATATTCAGAAGAGCAATCTAAAATATCCTTGGATATAAAACATCGATACGAATATTGTGGGAATCATTTTACTTCTGTGACAATATGAAGCTTACAGAATTTAAGAAAACTGAGATTACAGGAGCATAGCTGCGTTTCTTGGAAAAATTATGGCTACTTTTCATGCTGAATAAGGTGCTCCCGTATCCATCTAAAACTTCGTCTCACATTAAGCCTTATCGCTTCTGGTCTCTGTCAAGAGGAAACACACATTCCTTAATTATTCCTATTGCTAGGTAAAATGGTCAACAATACCCTCGCGTACTGGAAGTTTAGTTTGTATATATGGTGACAGGTCGAATTCGGGACGGAAGGAAGTTTAGTGGATTTACGGGGCAACTTCACGGAACGCTAGACAGTTCAAAAGCAATGAACAAAGGTTAACGAGCAACTTCCCTTGATTCTCTTCAGCGTAGACCGTCTCTCATTCGTCTTGTCAACTGATGAAGAGAACAAGGAAAACTGCCTCTAGTGAAATGTGAATTAAATCATTGTTTACTGAAAAATATCAGTAAATGTCATGATTTTGTTTCACATTCAATGACATACTTGAATACATGAAAGTTAAGAATACTAATCTCTTATTTCATAAGCCGTTGGACCGCTTCTCAGATTCGCTTTATAAGAGTTTTTTTTTTTTTTTTGGGGGGGGGAGAAAATTTATGTTCTTTAAGGAAATGGGGAATAAGGGGCAGAGGCTCAAGTATCGTTTATAAAGGAACTGGAATAACTAAAGTAAGTATTACATAGTCCTGTATTCTGTACGCTCTATGTATCATCAACTTCATTTAAATAACCAAGGTATTCCGACGGCATATCATCAGAAATAGTGATACCAAAGGTTAGTTGCTATCTAATTAAAATGTTTTAGGGAACACATACCCGCGACTTTTGTCCATTTATCCTGAAGAAATTTTTTTCATTTGATTTTACTGAAACTGGAGTTCTTATGAGAAAATCCAAAGATCAAGGATTTCATGTTTTCACTTGGTTTAAGCGCACGTGAATTCCAGTTCGTTTGATACGATACTTGAACCACTGCCCCTTTTTCCCCCATTTCCTTAAAGATACATAAATTTTCTCTTTTCTTAAAAAAAAAATCTCTTATAAAGCGAATGTAAGAAGCGGTCCAATTATAAAAGTTCGCCCTCGTCAACAACATTACTCTCATTTCCTCTTAACGGCTTCCTTTCTTTCCCAGTTGAATTTATTCCACTCTTCCTTCCTTCTTTCCTTCCTTCTAGTGTCTCTTGAATCAGTCTCTAAATTTGCCCCTTCTCTGATTTCTTCTCTCGGTCGTTCGTTTCTGTTTTAATTCCTTTTAAATTAGGGTCTGGTTCCGTACCGGTTAGCAGATATAACAATACGTTATTGAACTTAGTATTTCAAGTCCTTTAAAGTCACGTTACTAACGAGATATCTTTGTAAATATACATCTCGAGTCATTGCGTATGTCCTCCCAGTAGCGATGAGAAAGGAAGAAATATCAGAAAAAAAATATAATTCTTGCTTTTTCTCTCTCTTTTTCTCCTAAATATTAGGGATTTCAAAACAATTTCAGTTCATCTGTACGACAATATTAAATCTATTCAAGCTCTGACAGTTTTTTCAGAGGGTAGTCCTAGTCGAGTTCTATGTCTGTTCCTGCTTTTTTTACATTCTTTCTCGATAATGTATATACAGAATCATAAGGCTATCACATTTGTTTCTGTTCTTCTGCAAGTGCGAACGTACCTGACCTGTTAATCATTTTCTCGTTCTTAATTTTCCCTTTAGATATGAAATTCAAGCAAACTCATAAAACGCAGTATTTTCAACAAGAGGATTGTTTTAGTAATACTTTTTCACGCATTTTTCACTGCTGCCTGTTGTAAAGTTGCAGTTTCAAAGACTTGGCATAATCCTATTACAGCTTCAGCCAAATCAGCTGGTGTTGAATTTCCTGTCTATATTACTGTTAGGTTTTGATTCCGTTTATGATTTGATTTTGCTAGCGCTCACAGATTTCTTCTGATTTTGTTTCTTTCTTCAGTGGCTATGTTTTCCCTCCCATCCCAAAGTTATTTATGTTGGATATTTATGCACCAAGATCAAGCGTTCAAATAAACTGAAATGTGTGCTACCTGTCTCATCTTCTGCTGCTCTATTCACTATCTTTATTGACGTTTTTTCTATATTTCCTCTGTCTTCAATTCACTGATGTCGCTCGGAATATCCCAGCTGGGCTGATATGCAGGGCTTCATCCTGGAAATTCCATGGACTGGCATTCAAGAACTTAGCCCCTAAATGACAGGACCTGCTGAGAACATAGCTTTGGTTGCTGGTGTGAATGTCTAGTTGGTGAAGTTTATTACTCAGGCCAACTCTCGGTCTGACTAGTCCTTCCCTTTGGTCTTTCAGTCACCGGAGTGGCCGCTTTTGTGATTAGTAGCAACCTTTTCTGAGTATACTTAATCTACATTTGAATTGCTGATTTATTGATGTGGCTTCGAGTTTCGAGGAAAAGTTTTATATTACTAAGATCATATACCCTACTACAGGAAAAGGTTTTGACCATTAATAATCAAAATCATAAATTATCTATAAATGTAAAACATGTCCACCTTTTTTTTTTACCTGGTGAGTCAATTACTTGGTCGTTAATAGAGGAAAATAAAGAACCACTTTTTGGTCATCAGATACAGCTGCTTTTCTATTGAGAGAAAAGATAAATAACTCCTCCTTTATGCCGCCAGATATCAAGATTAATCTGAAGAGATCAGAGCTCTCAGTTGCTGAGCTTACATCCCCGAGTCCGTCTTTTTTTAAAATAAAAGCGCATCACCCACACTGGAACAATGTCCTTTATTCTGTTTCCTCTGTCTCCCGCAGCATTTTGCATTGACTTCTACGCGGAAAAGAAATGTTTATCGAACTCTTTTTAAATCCGAAATATTTATAACGAACAGAAGGGTCGCTAATGACGCATCTGCATCCATGTATGTTCGATGTTTCTTTCAGTCGTACAAATTTCTAAAACACCAATAAGCCCGTTAAAAAGAGAACTAGTGTTCGACTTTAAGAGGTTCGAAAAACAAGGTGCATATTCTATACTTATTTTTTTTGGTCGAAAAACCTTGTTTTGATATTTGGAAAGATAAATGTTGTACATCTATTATATTCGGGTTTAACCTCTAGAACCATCATGAAGACAGCCGTCTTGATTCGATATTTGATGTTTGATATTTTTTTTATTGTTGTTCTACGTATATCTGCATTCTAACTCTACGTATCACATAGCTTTTGAAAGTTTTTAAATGGGGTAGGACTCATCTGAAATATGGTAGTGTTTCTTAAAATAAGGCTGGAGTAAGAACTGTTGGATAATAGAATTTTTATCCTTCCGATGTAGGAAGAACTAAGAAGAACATGATTGGAATAAAAATCCATTAAGCTCACACTTTTATGTCTTTTCTACTGCAGAATGACAAAGAAAGACAATTACAAAGAGCTTAGCGATAGATACGCTAGAATAATGAATGGTATCTTGTCCAAGTTTTGTGAATTGGCTACGTTTCAGTTTATGGGAGTCAGTTGATGCAGTAGTTCACGAGAAACTATTTGCTTAAAATGCAGACCTGGTTACTGTAATAAACTAATACACATAACAAAACATTTCACTTACTTAGGTTCCTTCTTGACATTCATATTTTTAATTAAAGACTTGACAGATTAAGTCTATAAAACGAAATCAAATCAACATTGACAAAAAACAATTATTGTTCACTCCGTAAAATCCCAAATTTTATCTTTCATCAAATTTACTAATTGAAGTCGGTATGATTTTAAACTTTCAGCAACATCAACAGTTACTGGCATTCGGAACACCAAAACCAGAGTTCGCGATCATTGTCCTCAATGGTCAGTATTTCAAATGCCTCTATCTGACATCCGACTTACACATGTATTGTGAGAGTTAATCCTTCAGTCTAGTCAGATGTCCTTAAATTATCAAAACGAATAACAAACTTTTCTGAAAATTACATTTTTGTAAGATGAAATATCATTCGCTGGTGAAGGTTGTGCCGGCTGTGTGTCGTACGTATTATTTTTCGAATTACATGCAAGTCTGTGATAACAATCACTTTGTCTCCTTCATTGGTTTCACAGAACTCTTCAGGTCTTAGCCAACTGACATCATCGCTATGTACATAGCTAGATTTAATCCCACATACCCGTGCTGTGAATCTTGCAGAAACTTCTCAATTCAAATATGTCCGTAGAGAATTGTATGGAAGTTAGGAAAAAGTACTGGCCCCACGCTTTTCTGTTAGGTGTAAGTAACCATTAATATTGTGAATCACAGAAAGTTTTATATTATACTTTCAGGTGCATTTTGAAATAAAAGCGTGGTTTTCAATCGTTTTTAATTAGTTGTATTCAAATACAAATACTAAATTAGATTTTAATAACATTTCAGACACTTATTTTGCTGACGCATGGCCTTTCACAAAGCAACCATTGTCCAAGGGCACAAAATCCCAGTCAACTTTACCTTAGTCTATCTCTTTGGCCGATTAGCTTTAACTGAAATGCCTGGAAAAACAATTTTTGAAAATCACAAAACAAATTCAGATATCAGCAACTTGTCAAGACTTCCATTTTATCACGAACTGATTTTTTGTGTAATAGCCATTTTCCTATTAGCGATATTTCGTTTGACCTCTTGATTCCTAAAACAAAGGGAAATTTTCGTATCATGAATCATCCTAAAAAAAATTTTAAACTGTGCTGATATAGCAAATGAAACCTTCAGTCAGAAGTGCCAAATAACATACTATTTATAATTTACCATGTTTATAAAATTGTTCTTTGTAAGAACTATATATGAATGCAGTTTTAATGTAGCTGCACTATGCCGGTTGGAAATGGCACTATAACTAGTATAACATAATGTGCAATACACAATGTTTAAAATGATGACTACCCAGAGAAACAGCCTCGAATTTATGTCAACTATCTGTGTGGAAGACCAAAAACTGTACGTAAGTCAAGTTATTTTCTATTGGACCAGTATTATTTCATTTTCTTAAAACGACTAATCTGAGGATATTGAGAACTTGACTATCACAGGGACCACATTTTTTTGATAAGGTCGATGTATGTGTCCCCATTTTATCGTGATCCTGAAGGTGTTAAAAGGGAGGCAATTGTATTAGTGAGAATATATATATATATATATATATATATATATATATATATATATATATATATATATATATAATATATATATATATTTGTTTTGTTTATTTTTACGTTCGTGGCGAAAAATATAATTTAAACCTTTCACTTGTCAGGTGTTGGGGCTTCTGTACAAACACACACACACACACACACACACACATACATGCACATACACATACACATCCTTGAAGAAACACACAATTTGGATTCTGAGTTGTTTGTTATTGTGGACAATTTTTTACAAAGAGGGTGAATGAAATTTGGCCAATGCAAAAGATAAAGCTTCCAAATGGCCTATATTTCTAAGAACGAATTCTAAAATATTTTTGATAAAAGAAATCAACACACACACACACGCACACACACACACCGATCAGGTTTTCATGGAAGCTCCAGTCCATGTACTCCCACCAAAGGTTAGCCACATCTCTCGGCTCTGACGAAAGAGTCAATATTTTATAGTCTTTAATATAGCGTCTCTCATCCAGGTCTTTGTTTAAGCTATTTTGAGCGATGATCTTCTTGCAATGACTTCGTTGTACCAATTATGAAAAATTACTATGAATTTCAAGAAAATCTCGAGCTTTTTCGTTAAATTGTCATTCCATTGTTGTACATTTACCTTTCAAAACATCATATTGTATCCATTATTTACTCAAAATCTCTCGCAGAATTCTTTGTTTCTTTTTTAACAGAAATCCCTAGTGTACGACATATCCATACATCCATTCATTTATCCTTTCCAGTCATTACACAGTAATTAGGTTTTAGAGAATTTCTTTTAGAATTTTTGAGGGGCTTCATCCCTTACAAATGGATTCATCTGAATCCGGAATGTTGCCGACCAATAGGGCATTTTGTTCTTTTAAAACTTTTCTCATTTAATTATTTTGCTACGCGTCGGCTCTAATTGTTTATGTTCATCAGACCTGACACCAGA
This sequence comes from Macrobrachium nipponense, assembly GCF_015104395.2. Classification (NCBI taxonomy): domain Eukaryota; kingdom Metazoa; phylum Arthropoda; class Malacostraca; order Decapoda; family Palaemonidae; genus Macrobrachium; species Macrobrachium nipponense. Next base: position 11,291,306 of record NC_061089.1, read on the forward strand.
ACTGAAATTATTTTTTTTTATTAAGAAACCTACTTTTAACTTCTTTCTATTTAATCTATAAGACATTTTGCTTCACGTTTGGTAATGATAATAACAGTGAGAAAAAAAAAAGTTCACTCTGCTTGTTCTTATGAATAAATGAAAGATCGTAGTTTTTGACAACCAATTCTACTGATAGTTGAGAATGTCTGCCATTTTAGTCTCTCACCGCTTCGTAATAGTTATGAAAAGCAAAGAGTAATAATGCATAGAATGGATCATCCCCACTGATTGAAAATGCATAAAGGAAAGTATTCACTTAAGGAGACATTCTTTGATGTTCATTTTATTCTTTCCACGGGACGACTGAAATAAGCGTACACATACATGCTGGACCTTCTTTGTAGATAGCACTTTCAAGTTATTTCTATTATCATGTTCAAGAAACTCCAAATGTACAGAAAATCCAGAAGTGGGAAAACAGGTATTAGTACAGTAAACTTGGCAATAAAAATAGCGAGTCCTCTAACTTTTGTATAGGCAAAAAATCTTATTCAAGTTGGATATATTATTCCTTTTAGAAAATAAAGTAAAAACACTGACTTTCTAGAAAATATTTTTGTTTAAAGTTAGTTGAAGAGCATTGTGGGTTTAGACTGTTTCGCCTAGTTTGAAAATTAAAGGAAAAAGCTACATGAAATATAATATATATAGTGAACCTTTCCTGAAAACTAAATACAGGCAATTTTATCTGCTGAGGCTAATAAGAACAAGACTCTCAATAAGTATTTGTTATGTGACATTTCAAAAAAGGTAGCAATAAATGATATACCATATGCATTTCCCACTATAATTATGCGACAATATCTTTTCTAAAGATTAAACATGAAAACATACTGTAGAATCCACTAAGAAGCACAATGCACATCACAAACGACAAATCGGAATCATTATTTATTGTCCAATAAGTGGTAGACAAATAAATTAATCTCGGCAAGAATTTGACCCTTCCAGTAACATAATAGAGCAATAAATTTGGTGAACAAAGTCTCTGTGTTTTCCGTTTCTTTTCCCCTCTTTTCATTTTGTTTTATTGTCGCTGTTAACAGTACTTTATGTATTTCCTAACCTGGTTTTCTTTATTTACGTGTCTTGAATACTGAAAGAGAAATTATTTTCATAGAAAGTATTCCGAATAGTTAGTTAGCTTTAGTAGCACTTGCCGTTCAAACTTCAAAGATATTACTTGAAACATAATTCACAGTTTTGCTATGTTTTAAACCTCTGGTTGTTTAGATATCATGATGCATATGCCTGCGATCAAGCAGTACCTTTATCTGAAAGAAAATCCTTTGTTAAGAGATTTAGATTCTCAGTAGTTATGAAGGGAAAGCAATTCATTTTTCTAATTCCCGCTTTAATAATACGAGTTCGCTTTTCCTTACGATCATTAAAATCGTGGAAATCGTAGAGATAATAAAGAGGAAATATTTATATAAGTATTGCAAGTCCGTTTTCACAATTGCAAAACATTTGCTTTTAGCCGGCGTCTTACCTTCTAACTAATCAA
>NC_061089.1:11305354-11317854 GCF_015104395.2 Macrobrachium nipponense
TGTTATGTTTTATGGCCATTGCAATTTTTCATTTGAAGCTCACAAACAAGAAAATGTTATCGTTACTTTAAGTGCCTGTTAACCAGAATTCTATTAATTCCGTGTAATTTAAGTAGTTGTATAAAAGCTTTTGTATCTCTAAATACAGAACCATGAAATAAAATTATTTTGAACAGCGTTGTACATCCCAATTTTACGTTGGAACCTTCCATAAATCCAGACTGGACTAGAATTGCCAATTTCATTGAAGTTAGAAAGATAAATGGATTGTTCATTTGCTCAAACTATTTATTTAGAAAAGTAATTTGACTAATATGGGAATGCAAATGTTTGGCCAGATTTATTAAGCTGATCTAGTGATAATATGCATAGTGATCGCTGTCTGTTTAAATACTTATTGCCAGAAATTAAATAAAACAGTAAAGAGAAATAGTATTTTTGTGGAGCTTAATTTGTATTGAACAATACAATAAAGGAGTCAAAACAAATTCCACGAGGAGAGTTCATTATTATTTTCTTAATCATATAGCACTAAGATCACCAAGACTTTTTGCCAGTAAAGTAGCTTCATAAGATGGGTTTTGTAACTGTATCAATTTCTTTGTACCATGCTTAAGTCTTAACACAAGAGACCTGGAAAAAGATTGAAAACCTAGCTCGTGACTGACAATGCAAAGAAAATGAATCATTAAAAACCTTTGATGTACATGTGTCAGATCTGCCGTCATTGTCCGTTGAGGATTAAAAATGCTCATAGTCCTCAGAAATAAGAGCAAACAATTACATTAATATTCCCCATAAATTATAATAAAAATTCACGTAAATTCTGATCAAAACTTGATGTTATATGGGATTTGTATTTATTGTTGTAGGTTAATCATACGTCTGACAGCACCTGAAATAAAAGTTTGAGCGTCAGGCGAAAAAATGAGAATTAACCCTTAAAGCACACATGCACACACACACACACACACACACACACACACACACACACACATATATATATATATATATATATATATATATATATATATATATATATATATATATATATATATATATATATATATATATATATCGATATATATATATATATATATATATATATATATATATATCTATATATATATATAATATATATATATAGATATAGATATATATATATATAATATATATATATATATATATATATATATATATATATATAATATCTATATATATATATATAGATATAGAATATATATATATATATATATATATATATATATATATATATATATATATATAATAAATATACATATACTTATATATATTTGTAAGTAGATATTTGTTTATATATAAGAATATTAAAAGACAGCGATATTATTGATAAAATTGTCAATAAAAACATAATCTTATATTTATGCCAAATATGTCACTAATTTCAACTGTGGTAATGCCAATATGCTGCAAAATTTTGCAGGCTGGCTGTTTATAAATATTTCGATAATTTTTTTTTATATTTTCTTATCGTCATTTTTTTTTTTAAAAATATATGACCTAAAATAAACTCTGCATCTAAAAATATGTGATTTTGTGTTCGCGAACTCCTACGAGGAGAAAGGCGAATGGCTTTAGGGGAAAGGAAAAGAAAGCGACAAGGAAAAACAGGAGAATTATAGGTCCCAAGATGGCCAGAGAGTGAGGTAATGCCCTCCCGATAGGATGATAGTGTTCCGTTGTCTTCCTCTTTCTCTCTCCCTCCCTTTATCTCTATAGTATATGCCCGCAGTCTTTTTCATGTGCAAGAGATATTTCAATTTTGTTTTTACCATCTCAAATCACAACTTTTTTTTTTAATATTTACTGCGCTAATTCATTGTTTTGGTAATGTTTTCACTTTTACTTTCGTGTTTCATCGCTTTTCAGTTTTACTTTGACATCTGATTTGTTCTTATGCATATGTATTCAGTGTATTCAAAATACGTTTTCCTCTGAAATCTATTTTTTTTAGGCAAGAGACACAACACCCCACGGGATAGTGCCGTCAGTGCGCCCCGGGTGGTGAACTGTGTAATTTACTGAAGTATGTTGAAGCGTCCCTTCACTACTAAGTTTTTATTTTACCTTCATTCCCAATTCCTTTTTCATTTTTTCAGTGAAGCACTGCCTAAAAAATGAATAATATTCTGAAGTTTCTCTAACCATTCTATTCTTGTTGAAAAGATCAAATTTCTCGAAGTGACTATACAGTTCATTTTGTGGATATAAATTTAGAATTAATCAAAATGTACTCTAATGCTCCATAGCTCAATATAGAAGTGCATATAGTTGAGGGTTGTGAACCTACTGGGGAGGTGGGGGAGGGGGGAGAACGCCTCCTGAAGGCATCTCTCTTGAGGGTGATTGCTACCGAAGCTGTCAAGTCAGCCATTTGTTTTAACTGTGACCAACTAGATCAGGCAGGTAGCAATAAAAACTGTTCATTACTGTCCTATGATGGATCAGTGGTTTACACCATAGTTAAAAACATACCCTGTAGCAGAGGATTGCCTACTTAAAGGTTGTGGATGACTTGGTCAGTAGAAATGCTTTTAACGGAAGATAAACCTCTTCACATGGTTTCAGTAATAAACAGGTGGTACACCTTCTTTAGCTCTACACATTTCATCAACATGAGACACATTCCTTTTCTGTATTGGCTGTTCTGCTCTTTTGTCTCATATTCACGTATATCCAGATCTTAAAATGCAGTATATTCTTTTCTCTTTTCCTCAAAAGTTTTGTTACAGTACTCCACAATAAAAGAGTGCTGCAATTGGTAGCTGTCTGGGGTAATACTATGTCTAACAAAACAAATTCGGTAATCAAACGTCAATTTATAACATGGTCCGTTGGTTCTCAAAGAATTTAACTTCCAATACAGGATCAAAATAGCTTTATATACGAAAGAATAAACAGGTCTGTAAACAAAACGCTGTTGAGTTTAAAAACTTGAAACTAAGATTGTATTGTGGAGGAGTACTGTAACTAAAATTTTGAGAAGAGAAAACAAGATACTGCATCTTAAAATATGGATATACTTGATTATGAGACAAAAGAACAGGAGCAGGCAAGACAGAAAAGGATTGTGTCCATTGTAGACGAAATATGTAGAGCTAAGGAAGATGTACCACTTGTTTAATAAAGGACAAGTGAAAGCATACACATTTTTTTTCCTCAAGATGGTATGAATAAGCTTTGCTAGCTTTATGGAATGTAAGGAGATTGTGCTGGATGAGTTAAATGCAAAAGTAAGCAACTGGGAGATGACACAGTAGTATTTCCACCGTAGAAAACCTAAGTGAATAGACTGCAGTGACCTAAGTGGTTGCAGCTGGCTTCAAGAGAGAGAGAGAGAGAGAGAGAGAGAGAGGAGTTAAACCAACATTGTGTTTTAATTTCTTATCCCAAGGGATTCATAACCCTCCACTAGGCGCCACTTTGACTTACGATACAGTTCCTTTGAATATGCAACCTTTGGATTAGCGTCCAGGTAGCTTTGGTTTCTAATACCATGGTAACTTTCAATTTTATTGATCACGCAGGGTGTTCAAGCGCTGCTCAGCTGTTTAAGAATGAATGTAACGGCAACCATAGTATTGTGTTTATTTATTACCAACCCCTTTAGTGAAATAGCTGCATGTTTAAAGAAAAGGTTGGGTGTGAGTGTTTGTGTGATATATATATATAATATATATATTATATATATATATATATATATACATATATATATATATATATATATATAGAGAGCGAGATGAGGAGGAGGAGATGAGGACGAAGAGAGAGAGAGAGAAGATGGGAGGACGAGGGATAGGAGAGAAGAAGAAGAGAGAGAGAGCAGACGAAAAAATTAGACCAGGAAGCAAAGGTACAATGAAGTACAAAAATAAAATAAAATAAAATAGAGCCCCGAAAGATTGAGCTCACTGAGTTCTTAGTACCAATACTTTTATGTAACACCCCTTTCACCTCTCTATAGGAACTCCATTTAGTTGATTCCTTATAATTTCATTCCATATATACTAAAAAATTTTCCATTTATCTCAACGGAACAAAGTCGGTGGTCATTCAAACATAACTGCAATGGTTCGTTGAATATCCATGGTTTTTAGGTTCACCCCTGGAGTTTTCTCTTATCAAAAACCATGGCATTCAAGACGATAACATATTTGTTTCAACGGTTATTTCATTCCTAGCTATAAATCTATGGAATGTCCCTATCAGCAAAGAAACATAACCTGCAGCCCAACGAAGAGTACTGCAGTTGGTAGCTGTCTGGGGTATTCCTATGTCTAGCAAAACAAATTCGGTAACCTTAGGTCAATTTATAACATGGAGGAATAGTCCGTTTGATCGCTAAAAGAATTTAACGACCAATACAGGATCAGAATGGCTTGGCATGAAAGAAGAAACGTGTCTCTAAAGAAAACGTTGATGATTTTAAAAACTCGAAAATATGATTTTATTGTGTAAGAATTATAGGTACTTGCTTGTTTCCATCTTTAATTAACATGACTGAAATTGAAGTCTATCTGGTTTCCTATTTATCATTGGTAAATTTCATGATGAGAGAAACCTAATAGGAAAAAAGGGCAAACGTGTAAATAATATTTTGATGAAAATAAACAAAAAACAATAAAACAAATATAAATTGTTTGTGCAGAGATATTTTCTTTAAATTTGGGCATTGATAGAAACGCCAAACGTTCTTCCTGTTACATGAATCAAAGGCTGCATAATAAGAATTTAATTACCATCAGTTTTATTAGAAACAATAACAGTCATAAAATGATCGTATAGTCCAAACAATCATTTATTTTTTTTATCTAGAGGCAATTCAAAAACTTTGATACCTACAATAAACATCACAGCAATGGTTTTCTTTTATGTCTGTAGGGTATGAAATGCCATTCAGAGCATAAAGAAAAAAATATAGGTAACAATGGAGCTGAGAGGATAAACATCGTGATTGCACTCTTGCTATAAGGTCTCAGTGAATGGGCAGTAGGGTTCTCCCTGTTTCCTCTGTCAGACGAATTCACAAAGGAAGACCCTTAGTCATATTATTGCTAAATAAACCTGTCCATGCTATGCTCATATACTTGAGTTCCATATTCCAACTTCGTTTAATTTAGGTTATCTTGCTTCATTAGGCCCTCATTTAACTCATATACCTGGTTGGTTGTTTGATAGAATGCGTGTTAGCATTACAGCGAGGTGTGTGGTTCGAAAACTCATATTCTCTATAGTTCATACTCTTATGGATGCTCAATAAACGTACTCTGAAAAATCCATATATACAGCAGCCGAACATATTTACTGTCTTCCCATTGTCACAAGATTTTTCGTATTTGATGTCGCACCTCCTTACAGCTGACAATCTTCATTTCTTGCTTGTAAGTGCCCATTCATCAGTATCAGTGCATGCTTTAGAGTTTGACTATTGAGTCATGCCTAATCTGTAAATAATCAGTATCTATAAGAAAATTCAATAACTTGAAATGGCTTATGAAACCTAATTTCATTTCCCTGCGTTCGGATGTGATTTCTCAATTTTCAATTTTCACCAAACAATCGTACACAAGACTGAAACATATGTAATATGAAGGGCGAAACTTTCATAAAGCCAAAATTTTACTCTCATCTAAGGTGGAAAAAGCACAGAATTTGGTGAAAACCTTCATTAAAGCTCAAAGCAAACTCAGTGACATCAAAGCTAGGATCCTATGTCTGTTAACTTCGCTGGGTCAGGAACGGGAAGTGTATTTTGTCTGAACAATCAACCATCTACAATATTTATCATTTTTGTCTAAAATCGTGGCTATACATCTCTAAATTTATGTCATGAAATGTTACTCTAATTAAACGAAAGGTTAGGCATAGAATGTGTGCAAAGAAAGGGAAGCACTATATTTGCTGTCAAAAATTTCCAATTATGTCTACACAGTCTAACACTGCGTTTTTTTATAAGGGAATTGGCCCTTGACCCATTCAAATGCTTATTACCACTGGCCTTTTAGGCCACCGCTTTTCCGGCCTCATTTTCACCAATATCCGTGTAAAAACTGAACTTTAACGATTATTTCATTTTTGAAACAAAAACAAAGAACAACTGGCCATCTCACTTTTCTTTCTGAACCATGAATAATTGTTTGAAACTCTATATATTCATTAAGTTTCATTATTGCTAACGATAACTATAGGTATATTACATCAGTCAAACTTCAACAAGCGGTTAAAATCTATCGAGGGGTATAATAAGGTAAGATTATGAAGTGTTAAAAAAATGTAATCGCTTAACAGCCTAGGGGATCAGTTAATCCCATAATAACTTTCTCTCCATTACGGTTTTTTTTTAGAATACAGCAAGCTTTCAGTTCACAGTCAAACTGTTCACATCAAGCTTGACAGGTATGCGGGAAAGGATTGGAAAATGACCACTAGTCATAAAAGTCCTGGCTCTGTACTATGGTCCTGTATACATTTCGGTGTCAAGAAAATTTTTTCTCTAAAATAAGGTCATTAGGTCATTAACTTTATGAATTACTGATGTGGACATGAAAGAAATGTGGCTTTTGGCCAAAATATGATAGTTTCATTTATGCCCGCTAGGTTGCAATTACGCGTAACTGTAAAAGAGTCTTTCTCGCAACTGTCTACCTGGAAAAATAATTAATGCCTCTGCTCCTAATAAATAATACACAGCCATTATTAAGATAAGGTTGTAGTTTGGTATGGAATGCTAGTCAATTCATCTCAACCGTTCCATTCACTAGTTACTCTTTTATTTCTTTGTTTTAGATTCACAGAGGACTGTTATCAAATTATAGATGTTTTATAGCATCAGCCTGGAGAGTGAATAATAAGTGAAATCATTCAATTTTGTGAATGTACTGACTATTGCAACCAACATGGAACCCTTGTAAGTTAATAACTAAATAATTATAGTACTGACTATTGTAACCAATACGGAACCCTATAAGTTGATAATGTAATAATGGATAACAAACAAGTTGGTGTTTTGCTTACTAGTGACACTGAGTGCCAAGTATATCCTATAAAGTGCATAATTTGTCAAGAAAACAAAAAAAGAAAGGCTCCCATATCTAATTCTGTTGGTCGTGAATCATTTAAAAGAGCCGCCAGTATAAACAGTGATGTAGTTTTTAAAACAATGAAGATAATGGAGCAGAGAGGAGTTGCAGATTTTGTTTATCACAATACAAATGCATGTTATAAAAATTACACTCATCATAAGTCCGTTGAGGTAGCAGCAAAACGCATTGCTTGTCAGCTTTCTAGTGTGCCAGAATCAGAAAAGACGACTAAAAGAGTTGAAATGCAGCAACAAGCAATGTCACTACACGTTCCTGTACTCCACGTGCTCCACCAAGCTCAGAGAAAGATCCTAGAGAGCTCAGATGTACAGTATATGGTTCAGTAGCATTGAGAGTGAAAGGCAAGCGCATTCTCGAGAAGTATAGGATTAGCACATTTGAACAAGCACAAATATTCCTAGATGCCACACGCTTCTTCAAAGATGAAGTATATGAGCGTATTCCAGGTTTAGAAGAGCCCACAGATGTCCTAGCAGCTGATATATACTACCACAGTGACGGTCGTAGAAAATATCTACTGGTATTTGAGCGTGACACCAAAAAAACAAAACAACTTTAAGAGAAAACCGTAATGCTAATCAATTTGAAGTGAAACGTAAGATTTTTCGTCACGTAGTGAACCAAATTGACACTTAACTCAACTGCAATTATGAATTTACTGTGTCAGAAATTCGACATTTGATAGAAGAAAAGATTGGTGAGAAACCTGTAGGGTCCCTTTATAACAAAGATATAAAGAACAATAAAAAGTATGAGTCTGAGCTGTTCTTCTCTTCAGCTATTCAAGGTAGTAAGTTGGCTTCAAAAATAAAAAATCTAGATAAAATTAGAGAAGCAGCAGAACACCTACGCCAAGTAATGTTTGATGTTGACTTCGGTCTGGATGATCGCTTCTGTGATGCTGCTGATCTCAAAAGGTCTTGGGAGGAAACAGCTATGCCTGATGACTGGATGCATTTCTTTGCTAACCTGTTCAAAATTCCCAAAGCAGCCCTAATGAAGTTTAGAGTAAACAATGTTTCCCAAGTCAAATGATGAAGAGGAGGAGGAAGAGGAGGTTGAGGATGAGTCAGTACATGATGAAGGTAGTACATATGATAGGAACTTCCATTCTCAGCTTTACTGTCTCTTTCAGATGATAAGCTACAGGTTACATGGAGGTAAGCAGATGTCACCTCTTCATGCAATGGTTGGTCAGCAGTATATGGCAAAACACGCAGCCGAGAGCTCCTCACAACATTGAATCGGATTGGAGTATCTACAAGCTACAAAGAGGTCAGAGATAGTAGAAATATGCTGAAATCTTATGTAGTTTCTGATTCCAAAGATGACATTCAGATTCCCAGTCATTTTACTAAAGAAGGGTGGGCCGTGGTCGCACTTGATAACTCTGACTACAAAGGCACTTCAAGCTTTTCAGGCACAAACAGCAGTCATTACACAGGTATAATTATGGCAGAGCTAGCTGAGTTTAATATCTGTTCCCAATGCTTGGTATGTTACATTCCTCAAAAGTTCTGCTACGAAGTGTGGGGTGTTACCTGTCTGGCAGTGGTGCAGAAGATGTTCTTATTGAATGTGAAGTGTTGTTTAAGCAAGTTTTGTACTCAAAGTTAGCAGGGAGTCATTATGTGAGGTCACTTCAAGGATTGATGATTGTGGGAATTATTCTGGCTTAAAAATGATCCCATGTCTGAGGATTCAGTTATGCAAACAGCTATAAGACTTGAAGAGAGCCTAAAAAAAAAAAAACATGAGAGAGACACTTTGTTACTCTTTGAAGCCCTTCTGTCAGAGTGCTAACCTGGAACAACAGTTTTGTGACTGGATAAAAGAATGTGAAGAAAAGTCTGACCTCTGTGCATACTTTGGAGTGTATCAGAAGCTTGTGTCTGTTATTAACATCACTACAGATTGTGAAGGAAATTGGACCCTTCATGTTGCATCGGTACAGGAGTCAATGCCTGTTCTGAGAGAGTTTGATGCAATAAACTACTTGTGCTATGCAAGTTGGTATCTTGAAAGAATACACATATATGAAGTTGCACATCCCAATCTATTTAGAAGATTTTCCATGGGCCTCTTCACAGTCAAGAATTATCCAGGCTCATTCAATGCAGTTGCCCCAGACCTAAAACTTGAACAAACCATCCAAAGAATCTCTCAGGGTCCTGGAGGCCATGCTATTGTTGGTGCATCTGGAAATACACCTATAGTTGCAGAGTTTGAGTTACTTTATCATGAAATTGGAGCTATCACCAATCTTTTACAACAGCTCACCAATGCTGGTGTACTGGCTCACCTGGAAACCAATGTTCAGAATGAGCTGTCTGGGAAAAAAGGGTTAATTTTTTTTTTAATGTAGCTCGTATGCTAGATTTTATGAAAGCCAGGAAGAACCCATTTGATATTACTATGAAAATTCCCTTACACAATTTTGTCACAGGAGTTGCAGTTGATGAAGTCGTTAAGGCTCGGCTCCTTGGGGCACTAAAAAATGGAGAAGAGGGCTATCATACATTTCGCAATGAACACTTTCAAACACGAAATTTTTAAACACGATCACCAAAGTTAATCTTCCACACTTTTGTGCTCATTATATGCGTAGTTCAAAACAGAATGATGCACCAGTATCTCTCAAACCTAAAACCATTTCTTGGAAGCATTTAGCAGCAGATCACGGGGAGACAGACATAGTCAAAGAGCAAGGCAAAACAATGGAGTTTATCCTTGGCACTGACTTGTTTGATACTAGTCCACTTTTTGACGGTGTATGGTGCACAAAACCTGATAAATTCTTGACTCGGAAGATTATGCATTCACTCTGGTTTCAAATCTAAAAACATACATCATTCTTGATGTCACAGACTTTGGCCAAGTTATCCAGAGAACCTTATCTGCAATCAAAAGAGTGTGTCCGGCAGACAGACTGCATATTTTCTTTGATTCATACTGTGAGTTGTCTGCAAAGGAAGGAGAAAGAATCTGCAGGGCAGCAGACTGTGGAGGGGAAATTGATGTCATCACTCTGTCTGAATCAATCGCCATACCAAAAATTCTGGGCTAGTGGCAAAAATAAGCAAGCTCTTTAAATTCTAGCCCAAACTGTAAGTTTTAGGGATTCTAAATATATTGTTGTGATTGGAATGGTGGTGAATGAAGAATTATTACAAGCAATGGCTCAAGAGGACCTTGGTACAGCAATTAATGTGCCTGAGCTGTCCAACTGGAAAGAGGAAGCAGATAACAGACTAATATTTCACATAGCTTGGAGTGTAAAGAGAGGTTGTAAGAGAATCCTTGTATTATCAAATGATACTGATAGCATTGCCCTAATTTTGAGATACCACCCAGACTTTAAATGCAAAGGCCTTTGTGAGTTATGGATTGCGATTGGTACGAGTGACCACAGAAGGAAAGTTCCTCTTCACACACTTCATGCAAAGATAGGAGATGCACTTTGTAGGGTGATCATTAAAGCACATTTTCTGAATGGAAATGATGAAGTAAATGAGATTGGAACGAAGCATGCAGCGTTATCATGTAACCCTCTGATGCTCACAGACTTTCAGAGATGGATGAGGAGATTGCTGAAAAGTACCTTGTGAAAACATGGGCTGGTCATTGCTCCAAATTCCAAGCCGATGCATTCAACAAACTCTGATTTCTTTTGCACTTGGAGGGCAAAGACTTGCATAATTTACCACCGACAACTTCAGTAATCTGTAGTCATATAGAGCGGAGTTTCTGTGTCATAAGAAATGTTCTCATGTTGCTTAATAGTGATTAATTCGCACTCAATCCAGAAAACTATGGTTGGAAGAATCAATCTGGAACACTATTTCCAATAAAGTACATGTGTCCTTTACCCCCAGAACTGCTGGTAGTGTCGGTGTGGTAAAAAATGTGACAATAACTTGTGCAAGTGTAATTGTCATGGCGTCTGTTTTGTGGAGTTTTGCCATACAGAGAAGGGGCTCGCGTGCTTCTGTGCTAACAAATAAACTTGGTGATTCCTCTGGACCCTTTATGACGATATATTAAATTTTGCATTGCTGTAATTTAATTTATTTCATAAAAGTTAACATAAATTTTTTTCCTGGAAAATATTGAACTTCATATTGATGACTTGATTATTTCCTTAAAATTTTACTTCATAACTTTTCTTAGAAGTAATTGAGGATAATATCGCAGTAGTAGTAAGAGGACTACCATCCATAACAAGGCAAAGTGAAGTGCTGTGGCAATGTGTTATTTACTCCTTGGTTACCCTCAGATTGTAAAATTAGTATTTTGCAGGATTCCTTGTTGTCTTTACTTTGATATACCGTCCTAATTTCTTTATTCAAATTGCAAGATATTTAAATGTACTTCTCTGGTTTTTACACTATACACAGTGGATTAATAAACAACGAAATCTTTTTAGTGAGTTTGGAGATATGAAATACCAACTTGACAGGTCCACATTGATATTAATACAGATGATAAACGATTAAATTCTAAAGGCGATGTCATACTTTTAGTCCCTTGAGGGTGGGGTGTGATTTTCGCAGATAATAGCCAAAAGCCATGTTTTGCTACAAGTCCATCTCATTATTTCATGAAGTTCAGAGCCTAACTAAATTACTTTAACAATAAAGTTTTCTGGAGCCTGGAATATAACTGACGAGAAGTGTAGAAAGCTTTAAAATATGAGTTGTGATGATAATCATCAGGATAAATGAAGGAATAGAATGCGAGTTTTCCTTCCCGTTTGGCTCCTATTGTAATAGGCCGGAGATTGGCCAGACAGTACTGGAATGGATCTTCCATTAGGCTTGCAGGTTAGCATCATTGTTTCCACTAAGCCTCTTGACTCATCCCCCACTTGGTCATATCATCTTCCATATTTAATGAGAGAGAGAGAGAGAAAGAGAGAGAGAGAGGGGTGGCGGTTGTTGTAAATGACCATGTGCTTCTGCAAGGAGACTGTGGTCGCACTCGGAATTTGTCATTTGAAATTGCAGTGGGGGATTAAGGGTTGACGCCATTCAGGGAAATTTAATATGGATTGGAGTTCGTAGAATACAAAAGTAAGAGAGGTCGCTTCACAAAGAAGGTGAAAGTGAGGGAGGGATGGAAGTAAGACGAAAAAGACTAACGATTTTCACACTCACACACACACACACACACTTAGGTGTGTGTGTGTCTCTGTGTGTAGGGTGGGGGGAGGGTGTAGCAGTTATTCACCATGAATAGGCTAATATACATACTTCAGTGGTTTCAGAATACCAGGGTGCTAAGCACTTTTATGCCGCATTTACGTGCTGTAAAGTGCAGACTGAAATAGCGATCGGAATGAGAATTAGCATAAATATA
>NC_061089.1:11325354-11340354 GCF_015104395.2 Macrobrachium nipponense
AAATCTCCTGGAAAGAGTATTTATTTTAGCCATGTGCACCAGAAATTTTAACCATCCTGGGTAATCTCTTGATCCTTTGTCCTTGTCTTTTCTGTTCAAAGAACATACTGCCCAGTTTAAGAAACTGCAACCTCGCTTCCCCTTCTAATTTTGTATATAAATCTCTGTGTATTCATTGTTAACTTGAAAATGTAGAATAAACTAAAAAAGCAATTGTTCAAAGTCCCGGTTTTCACTCACCTCCTTATGTAGATATTATGATATTCATAAGGAATCGTTCATTTGTGATGCTTTGGATAATTATATATATATATTATAATCTATATTATATATATTATTATTATATATATTATATATATAAAGCAACGAAGGAAAGTAAAACACTGGGGTAGCTGCAAGATCTTTCGACTCACGTTCTTTGATTAGCAGACCATTCCAAACTTTCGTGATTCGGTTATACATACACACACACACACACACACACACACACACATATATATATATATATATATATATATATATATATATATTATATATATATATATATATATAGCTATATATAGCTATATATATATATATATATATATATATATATCTATTATAATATATCTATCTATCATAATATAATATATTATATATATATTTATAGTATACCATATATTATATATATATCAATATAGATAATATATATATATATATATATATATATTAATTAGGTATAGATTATATATATTTTTATATATATATATCTATATATATATATGAATATATACATATATATAAAATATATATATATATATATATATAATACATATATATATATATATCTATATATATATATTTACCGGCAAGCAATTGACTAGAACCGTTTTGCAAGGAGAAATATTTTGAGTGGCAATTGTCATCTGTTGTGCCAACTGACATAATGCAAGTTCTTGTGGGATGTTATCTTTCATTTATGATCATGTTATTTTGAAAATTATCGTTTAGTCCTTTTGTATGCATTTCATAGAGTCATCAGTTATTTTGAAGGACTCCATCCTTATATAAAATCTTTGTAAAAGATATTTGCTCTGCATCATCCTCTATTAGTGCACGCATTGTTTAATATTGTCCAAATATTTTTTAATATGACAAGAACTTTCATACATAAGAAAACAGCAAGGCATGACATGGCATCCCTCACCACAGTTCTTTGCATCATAAAGAATTCTTTATTCATAATGTATGAATCCTTATGCTTATGTCTCTGTATCATGTTGGTGCATAACTTCTAAAAGATTTATTTTACGAGCTTTCATAATAGATCTACATCAAACGAGAATATCTTCATGGAAATCACATTATGATGCGTTGAACTTTAGATGAATAATTTAAAGTATGACACCAGCATCTCTCGACAATCGCAACAAAACATATACCTAAGGGTCATATTGTATAAGTTGAGATCGATCATCTTTATAACATCATATTCATAGGTGTATTAATTAAATAAGAATCGCGAATCCCGTCTTCTGAAGAACACATAGTTTTATATATATATATATATATATATATATATATATATATATATATATATATAGTATATATATATATATATATATATATAGTGTGTGTGTGAGAGTGCATAAAGGTAACACTTGATAACATATGAAAAACAGGTACAGCTGCGTAAAGCTATAATGGAAATTATGATGACTGACCTCGATACTGTTTTGCAAAATGAGTTCTCCTCTCATTTCTGTTTTATTTTTAATGCCAAGCAGAGGAAGAAAGACGAGTAACAAAAGGAGGTTTATTGATTCATAGCAATACACGAACAGGAATATTCCCATCTGTAGAACACAAGGTCTGCCATACAAAAATCCGTTATACCTGAGATTCATGACTGCGTCAAAGGTCATCCCAGTATATTCGAGAGGTAATCCTTCATAGAAACGTGCTTTTGATACTTTTTTTTATCAAAAATATATACCTTAAATATCTGCAATTATTAAAGAAAACGGCAAAATAAAAAGCATAACTTGGAAAGTTGACAGATCAGATCAAAACAAAAAATAGAGGAGAAAAAGAAGGATCACGGGAGACAAAAAGATTTGTTGGGTCACAACAATTGCTTTTTTTCCCGATGCAAAACTCAAGGGAGGCATTCCACACTGTTAAATCTATTGAAAGAACGTGTTTCCAATTTCTGTTATCTAAATCTTTTGGAAACACGTAACACACACTAATCTTTTTTATTCTCTTTTTCCTCTCTAGTTTGGATACCTTTTATCTTTTACTTTTACCTGCTTGTTTGCAACTCTGTATAACTTTTCTGACCATCTGATTTTTTTTTATCATTCGCACATACAAAGGATGTCATATTTTTTTTTCTATTTTTACTCTTTAGTAAAAAAGGCAGATACTGTATCTCTAACTTTCACGAAATCAAAACTCACTCTTTTATTTATGACTGGTCAATTACGTTTCCTTTATAAATTTCAGAACCTGAGTTATCAACTATAAATGAAGATCATTTACTTATTCATAAGAACATTCTTTTCATGTCTTATCTCATTTTGTTTAAGGGTACCGTATAAGAATGTATACAAGCTGCAATAAGGAGGGTGATGTTACTCACATAAACAACATGAAAATGAATCCAAGATTTGAGTGGTATCGCTACATAAATAATCAAAGATCTTCTGCTGAGTATTATGTAAATATGTCTTAGTTTTCGCTAAATTTCCTCTTTTAACGTAGTTCTTTTACTTCTCCCTTTTCTCATGCAAAATCATTTCGACTTCTTCATTTGCAAACAGAAGTTACATATATCATGAAATGCAATTTGAAAATAGAGCTAATGCTTAGCCATCCCACATTATAAGAAAATGAAATAGGAAAATCGAACGAACAGTTACTGCTCTGTAAATAACCTGACTTAATACTTAAATTGCCCTTTAATTTTGGCACGGAAACGTTTTCACTTGATAACGGATCATTACAAACTATTGAAACAGCTAACGTTTCTCACTGAAGCTTCTAAAATGTTGTTCGCTAATGCTGAATCACTGGATGAATCACCAGAGTAGTTGGGGTGCACATACTTAACACAATAAAAAGAAATAACGATTGCTCTTGGAAAGACACGAATACAAACATAACTTTGAATATCACCTAGACACTCTACCACCAAATAACACTGAGACAGGAGTTAGAGGCATTCTCTGCTAAGGCCAAAATCATGAGATTAGAATGGAAGACAAACACTGCATGCACATACTAATATCATTTACTCCTTGAGGGTTTCATTGGAAAAACTTATGTAGAAATAACTACTTTTCACCACACTTGCATTTAGTGATTAATTGCTATAAACCCTATGATATGCTAATATTTTCAGTTTAAAAATGTGTGTAATCAAAAGACTAGTATTCTAATACCTAATTAATACAGTATGATATCTAGTAAACTAGAAACGGTCTTGCTGCACTCAATATAATAAGTGTCCCATTTAGCAATTATCAAGGCATCCCCGCCAATTTAGATAAGCAAATTTCACTACACAAGTTTTGAACGTAACATCTAGCAATTACCATGGTATCTATGCGTATATAGTCATATTCAAATTAGTACACAAGTTTGGAGCAAACACAAGTACATTCTGCAAGTATTTGTTATCTAACAGTTAACTTGTTTTGTTAAATGAAAACACGATTTCTTGAGAATCTAAATAAACCATCACAGATAAGTGTGCTTTCCATTTCCTGTAAACTTTATCCCTAAGGACCAGAGTAACCACACTTCCAAAAGGGAACTAATGGCATGCCCGCTGCTTGGCTATATATGTAGTAGAAATCTTCATTCACAAGGACCAAATGTATATTTCCAATCATCAGGAAAAGCAGAAATTCTAGTGTATTCAAAACTTTCCCGGATTAGTTATTTATATTGCAGTACATTTCGACAAAGGAATGACTATATTGCTGTTTTGGTTGATCATGTTAGCGATATCTATTTACTGTTTATACAATAAATAATTGTTTGACTAAATGCATATGCAATATAAATAATTGAAATAATAATCAAGAAAAATATCACATTTCAACACTACATATGACAACAACAATTTTCTTCAAGGATATATTTGTTTACTCTTCCCAGTATGTTGTTTCATACTAAAATTCTAAAGCTGTGAGCCAGGAACCTGCCACTTAACCTCGCTCCCGTGAAATACTGAACATCACATACCTTCTGTCTGCTATGAAAAAGTATTGGCCACCAATTTGCACGTGGTCAAAGGATGAATTTCATTATCTATAATATTTTACTTTTGTGCAAATATTTGTAAGTACTGAGCAAAAAAATACTCCATGAGTTGGAAAAAATACATAGTTTTCATTAAAAAATAGAAGGAAAACTTGAAAAAAGTGCTTTTCACTGTAATTGCATTGGTTGATTAATTGCTATAATTGTTATAGCATACTAATATTATCTGCAGCCAAAAGACTAGTACTCTGATACCTTAAACAGTATGATGTCTAGTCAGCCAGGAAAGGTCTTGCTGCACTCGATATTGTAAGTCTCCCATTTAACAATTTTCATGGCATTCCACCAGTATGGATATGCAAATTTCACTAAATAAGTTTTGAACTTAACATCTACCAACTACGCGAAAGTTAACTGTTGATGTTAAATGTGAGCTAACAAAATTACAGTTCATCTTAGCACTGAATGCAGATAACATTGGACTGATACTGAAAAACGTGTTTCGCAGTTCTGACCAACCATACATGCTTCCCTCTCCTTTTGGGACAGCTAAAATAACATCGTCCTTTTTTTTTCTTTTTGGCAAGTTAGGGAGCCTACCGTAAACGGATGGGTGTTGCTTCCTGAATTTCAACCGATTCCAAGTGTATCCTCTCCTCAGTTTGTCTTCTTGTCGTGCAAAATGATGCCAGTCTTCTTGCTACAATTCAATAAATCATTTATAGGCTGAATGTAGTGTGTCCAAGAGACTGGCAATATAGTTTTCTTAGGGAAGTAAGAAAGAACCTTTGAACATCTTTTGAAATCCAGAATGGTTGCTTTTAATTTTCTCCTTATCCCATTTAATAAGAGTTTAGAATTTCAACTCTGTTCTTTCTGAGCCAGTACTAAATTCGTAAGAAAAGTTGTAGGAAATTATATTTCCATCAGCATTGTCAGGTTCTGTTGCCAGATCTCGACCATTCCCGAACAGTGATTCTGTTCTTGTCCTTCTGGGTCTTCGCCAGCTTGGCTCCTCACCCTCCGCGCTTAAGAGATTTCAGTGTCTCATACTTTCCTAAGTTTTAATTCCACACTTCGATGATTTTGAAAGTTTTTATGCCCAAAAGCGTGCAAAGTCCTCTCTTTTTCTATCCCACCGTTATCCTTACACTAAGGGGTTGGTTGCCTGATGTGTCTTTCCTTACAACATCAGTCATAGTTCATTACTTGGCAAAGGGGTTTTTATGACCACATCCCCTTGCTGTCATGAACAACAGTTATTGGCGGTGGGCCTCGCCTTTGACTAAAAAGTCCACGTGTAAGGCAGCAGTTTCCGCAGTTTTTGTCGGTGGGCCTATCCTTTTACTAAAACGTAAGACTGCAACATCAATTTCCAGTTATTGGCGGTGTGCCTAGCCTTTTACTAAAACGTAAGACTGCAACATCAGTTTCCACAGTTATTGGCGTGGGCCTAGCCTTTTACTAAAAAGTGTAAGACTGCAAGGCAGCAGCTGTCCTTTTAGTCGCCTTTTACGATACGCAGGACCTACTGATCCAAAATTAATACGAATGTTCGTATAGTAATTGGAGAAAAAACTTTTTTATTTATTTTTTTTTTACAAACCACCTGAAAGTTTTCCTTTTCTGTAATGAGAAAGACTCAAGAAAAAATAGAAGTCGTAAGAAATCACTTGTAGTTTATAAACATTAATAACGGGACGGGAGATCGCTAACAAAAATATAAATGGTTCCAAAGGACCCAGTGGTAGTCGAACGGTTCAATGAACTAATGTAAATAGTTAAATCGCTTGCATCCATAGACTTCTTATGTTAAAGGACAAATAAAAGCCGTACTGTCTGCTGATATCAGTTTTACAGTAGAGCATTCTACGACCCTGGAGAATATGTAAATATATGTGGATTCTCAACAGTAAATGGTCAAATGGTTTGATTCCTCTCCTTGAAGCACTTAGTATATTCTTACAGTTTGTCTGTCAACAAAATCACTCTGGAATTTACTGACAGCAACTCAGAAGCTGGAAATGACATTAGAAGTCACATTTCTTGACATTTTGACATCTCCCTCGGAAATTTTCCCGATTGGTTTATGCAGCTGTTAGCCTGATGAATTTTTGATGGGTGTTACATAAAGGTTGAA
Source organism: Macrobrachium nipponense (assembly GCF_015104395.2). NCBI lineage: Eukaryota > Metazoa > Arthropoda > Malacostraca > Decapoda > Palaemonidae > Macrobrachium > Macrobrachium nipponense. The sequence goes on from NC_061089.1 coordinate 11,331,746, forward strand.
AGAGCTGAACATTATCTATTTCGCTTCACCCGTTCAGCGCATACTGGTGTTGTTTTTGAATTGTTTATGAGCCTGAGACTGGAAATTATTGAATGTACAAAACCTTGCTACGGAATTCTTTAAGAGATTTCTCATTTTGCACACCTATCGCATCGTTAGATTCTCTTAATGATGAAAATAGACTAGATATTTTACTCATAATATTTTCCCATGAGAAAGGGATGCACTAAGATGTGATATGAGGCCACGATGTGTCTCAAGAGTCTCACTGCAAAAGTTTCCAAGGTTAAAACACTAACTTGAAATATAACATATCAGACTCAGTGTTTGAGATTTTCAAGGGTTCATTTGATGCCCAATTGTGCAGTACAATTCAGTGACCAGAACAAATGATGGTGTAAAATCACTCTTTATCCATAGCTAATCAGGACATTTTTCATCATAGTTGAATTTATTCATTCAAGGCGACGAATACGAGGAAGGAATAACGCCGATGGAACAGAATAAAAGGTAGCAGAGGAGAAATATGAAAGACGGTTAAGCGTATGGAGAAAAATTAATGGAAGAAAAGAATAATGAAGTGGGAGATTTATGGAGATGGAAAAAAAGTCGGAATATGGTAAAACAATAGATGAAGTGGGAAGATAAGGAAAGAACGAAATAGAAGTTTAGGAAGGAGAAAACAAAGAATTATAAGAAAAAGAAACGATGAAGAAAGAACGACGGTCAGGAAGAAAAGAGAAAGGGGAAAAAAATGGAAACGAAAGGTTCAGGACGAAAGAGGAAAAAAGAAAAGTAGGATGACGATTAACGAAATCCAAATAAGTAAACTTGATTACATGAAAAAATAAGACATGAGAATGAGAGTGGTAGAGAAAGGGAACGAGAAAGTGAAAGCAAGAAAGCCGGAGATAAAAAGGCCGAGGATTAAGATGGAATCAAGGAAGAGAATGATGTCAGTGAGAAGTAGATAAAGTCAGTTTGGAAGACGCTAAGTGTTAGATTAGTGTCGATTTTAGCCGCAAATTAAGGAAATAAAGGCTTTTACTTATTGGTACTGGTCGCCATTATTAAATATATATATATATATATATATATATATATATATATATATATATATATATATATATATATATATATATTGAAGGAAGCCCACTATAAATTTGGAAAAAATTGAAAGTTTTTTATTTAAGTTTTCGGAGAGCACATTCTTTCTCTCTTTCTGAAAGAGGGAAAGAAGAATGTACTCTCCGAAAGCTTAAGAACAAAAAACTTTCAATTTTTTCCAAATTTTAGTGGGCTTCCTACAACATATTAGAACACGGATACAGTGTTTAACTTTGCTGGTGATATATATATATATATATAGATATATATATATATATATATATATATATATATATGATATATATATATATATATCATATATATATATATATATATATATATATATATATATATATATATATATATATATGTATATATGATATATATAATTAATTTATATAATAATAATGTATGTATGTTTATGTATCCAATGTAGCACGAGGGAACACTTGCTTGAAAATATCATTAAATTCACGGTAGAAAGGTGAGTGATACTGAGGACTTGGAACAAGTACTCTCGAAGTAGATTTCAGCATTCTCAAGTTAACACTTGAGAATATAAACATAAACTACGAAAGTACTTGTTCCAAGTCCTCAGTATCACTCACCTTTCTGCTGTGGATTTGAGGAATATATATGTATCTATACACATTTATTATATATATATATATATATATATATATATATATATATATATATATATATTATGTGTGTGTGTGTGTATGTGTGTGATAAATATATATATATATATATATATATATATATATATATATATATATATATATATATATATATGTCTATATATATATATGTGTGTGTGTGTGTGTACCTGAAAATATCCGAATTAGGAAAAGAAGCTGGCGGTCGTAGTCTGGCTTCGTAAAGGTGGTTTTGACAACAATACCTTTCTGTCTTTCACAATCTGGGAGATAAGGATTCCTTGAGCGTAATTGGATTTTATTGCAACTCTCAGATATCCCGAGAGACACTGTGTCAGGACCGTTCACCAACACTGAGTCGGAAGCATATGAACGTCTCTTGCAGCCATTCCACACTCAGGTCGGGAAAATAGATGAAAACTGAATAGTATTATTCATGACATTCCCCAAGCAACAAAGCTAAATTAAGAATAAATCCGTGTATATCTACTACAGAAACTAGAGCTATTATTATCATTTCGAAAAAGTATTATGTTTACATCCCTGCGGCGAAGAGCTATTCATGATAACACAAGCATTATTCAGAATTTTATTTCCTTAATTCTCCAACTTGTTGCACAATAAGTGTTCATTGAAATGGTTTCGTGACCAATGATCTTAAAACAAGCACAGCACAAACGAAGTAAAAAATGCGCCCAAATTTCTTCGGCAAAATCGAGTATTCTGCACAGCGTATAATGCTGTATGAAACTCTCAGCCAAGATCCATGAAACTCTCAGTCATGGCCCCTGAAACATTCAGCCACGCCCCGGTGGTGGCTTGAGTGCCAGACGCACGACCATGGTTAACGTTAATCTTCAATAAAATAGAAACTACTTAGGCTACAGGGCTGCAATGTGGTATGTTTGATAATCGGAGGCTGGATGATGAACATACCAATTTGCAGCCCCCTAGCCTCTGTAGTTTTGAAGATATGAGGGCGGAGAGAAAAGGTGTGGACGGTCAGACAAATAACCATCTAGGTAGTTTCCTTTACGGAAAACTAAAGCATTAAATGATGCAGAGGACTTTATTCAACGTTTTGAACATTTCGATGCCCTTTAAATTTGCTGCCTCTCTTCTTCTATATATATCGAAGTCAAAGAACCGCAGAGTCGGAATGCTGAGGAAAACACGTGCATCCAAATTTCCCTGAGAATCTGTAGCGATTTGAAAGTTCCCTTTCCGGTATATGTCTCTCGCTGATTTCGAATCCTGGGATATAGGGTGAAAACAATTGGCGTCTGTTCGCGAGGTAGAAGCAAACCCTTTTATTTCGAGGCGTTCTCTGCCCACAGTGTTTCATGCGGGGTCGTCCAATGTTCCCCAATTCTTCTTTCTTCAACAAACAGCAGCATTTTTTTTTTCTTTTTTGGCCTCATACCACTTCGTTTACTCAATTTAAAGCTGCCAGAGATCACCGGAATTCGAGAAGTGGTGTGGAAGTGGCCTGGCGTCAAGAAAAAGAATCCAATTGAGGAGCGATACAGAGGGTCAATTACTTTGACGGTTTATTGCCTCGGGTTTTTTGCCTTTCATTTCAGCTGATTTAGAGGTTTTCTGCCTTTTCTCTTTTTCGGCTTTCGTTCTGTTTTTTCGCAGACAATCCATCTATATGTTTCTGAGCGTATAAGTAATAATGTTTGGAACTGCGATTATCTCTACTCGAATTTCTTTTTAGAATTAGTAATACGTACAAGAATTTTTCATTGCGAAGGAAAAATACATTGGCAATCTCAAAATGACCATATGGCATTAATTCGTAAGAGTGGAATTTCATCGTGAATTAAGCGTAGCTATTTATCGTGGGAGTGTGGGCGTGAGTTATTCTTTTGTCCACAAAATATCTATAAAAAAATAGAACATTTAAAACAGATTTATTCTCAATAAAAATGCCGAAACGTCTTAAGCGAGTCTAGAATAAGATGAATGACCCAATAGTCATTAAAGTGAAAATCTCACATCACTCCCTCGCGCACTTTAATACCAGCAGGGGCAATGGCCAAGTCAGAAATGTTTTCTGTATATTGGCCTTATTCCTGACTGTGACGGAATCGCATATTTTGTTATAAGGGAATTTATGCTCTAGAAACTAATCGAGTTACAGAAAAGTATTGCGATAGAGGATTCATAATTCAAATGAAAATAAGGAGAGAGAGAGAGAGAGAGAGAGAGAGAGAGAGAGAGAGAGAATCAGGTCTTTTAAAGGTTAGTGCTCCCTAACATAACGTGACATTATCAAGGCTTTTGATAATGATATTTCGTAACTGAAACAAAGGTTATCGTTAATTTCCGGTTAGTGTCCTTAAAACCTGCTACTGTTAAATTTTTCCTGTCATAATTCTCCAGTGCCTGAGGACATTCGGTTAATGTCCTGGTACCACTTAGCTTCTTTTGCTTGCTTACATGCTTAAGGGTATAGAATTAAGGGAGTTGTAAGAAAAGGTACGAGACAAGAGTCAGATAATGTGTGGTTAACACAGAGAGAGAGAGAGAGAGAGAGAGAGAGAGAGAGAGAGAGAGAGACCACGATTTAAAAGAGTTGTATTAAAGTCTGATAGTATAATAATGGTCGAAGTTCTTGAGAAAAGATTCCTCTATAGGATTGTGGGAGAGTTGCATATATACATACATACATATATATATTATATATATATATATATATATATATATATATATATATATATATGTATATGTATGTATGTATATATATATCTGGGTGTGTGTGTGCGTGTGTTCGTTCGTACGTGGTGGGGGGGGGAGTTGTGTGTGCTTAAGTGTATGCCACCCTTCACACCGTGTATATTATATAATAGTATATATATATATATATATATATATTATATATATATATATATATATATATATATAGATATAGATAGATAGATAGATAGATAGATAGATAGATAGATAGATAGATAGACAGATAGATAGATAGATAAATAGCTTAAGCGCCTTTTCTTTAGTCAATGTAATGAATCATTTGGTGTGTAAAATCATATCTAAATAAATAAGTTGTGGTAGGTGACTATTAACTAGATAGCTTCTGGTGCAACGCAAGATGTAAAGAGTAGTAAAATTATTTTGCTTATTCTTCGACATTTATTGAAGTAAAGATCGTCAACTAACGGAGCTCCAGTCTACAGAAAATAAACACTTATGTCTTCTGGTCTTTTTCATCTAAAGAATGAAAAACCGCCATCTCTACTTATTTTGGACATTGGGACAGAAATGCGTGTGAGTTTTAGCTTACGAAGGATATATAACCTTATACTATTTTCTGTTCACGCTCTGCTTGGCTGGATTCTAAGAAGACTGTGATCCTACAAAGCCACATTATATTGTCACGGGGAAGGATATTGTGAATAAGCACGTCTTCCCGGGTAACTTCCTGGAGATAACATGTCCTCTGAGGTGAAAATGGGTACAGGGGGGACATTCTTTTGTTTGTGTGTGTAATCTCCACGGAAAATTTTTCACTAAAATTGAAATACATCGTTGGTATGACACAGTCCCTCTTGCAATATTATCTATTTCATTGGTAAATGATTAATATCATTGCTAAAATTATTTGTATTCATTACCTGTTAATGAACGGAATTATATTTCTCCCAGAATTCAATTTATCGTTTGGTAACAGTGGATATGAAGTCTGTAGTATAATTTCGGACTGAAAATAACTCTATAATATTCCCAGCTATTTGTATATCCAGCCGCACTTTTCTGTCCGCCCTCATATCTTAAAAACTATTGAGGCTCGAGGGTTGCAAATTGGTATCTTGATCATCCATTCGCTAATCATCAAGCAAACCAAATTGCAGCTCTGTAGCCTCAGTAGTGTGTATTTTATTATATGTTAAAGTTAGCCATGTTCGTGCGTCTGGCATACAGCGTTATAATTTTTATAGTTGTCCTCACATCTATGGTTCAAAACTTCAGTACCTGAACTTGCTTTGCCGGTTGTTCATGACTCCCTCGCATTCCTCATACCCAACAAATATGAAGAAACACTACCTGAATGATGTTCGTGAAAAAATTGAATTTACGCGAACCGATAAATCTGTATACAGTTGCATCTTCAAAGAGCATTAGCTAATCGTTGAAGTTGCCCTACTTTGATGCCTCCCTTAAAGATCAAATTTATTAGCAAATTTTATGATACATATAATATATATATATATATATATATATATATATATATATATATATATATATATATGTGTGTGTGTGTGTGTGTGTGTGTGTGTGTGTGTGTGTGTGTGCTAATAATTTATCTTTGTATTACTTACATTTTAAGATTGGTGAAGGTCTAACCCGATACCAATAAGACGGTGATTTGATTTGATAAATTTATGTATTAGACACTTGTTTTGCAATCATTTTAAGCGAACCATCATTTGCGCATCTGTTGAGGAAAAATTTTTTTTTTTGCCCCCCCCCCCTCTCTCTCTCTCTCTCTCTTTCTCTCTCTCTCTCTCTCTCTCTCTCTCTCTCTCTCTCTGACAAGGATAAAAATGTGATAGGAAATGTCACTATGCTTTAAATTGTATGTCATCAGTAATCTGTTGTTGCAATATTCATCACATAACTATATCAACTCATATCAACATCCTATTGTATTCACATCCTCACGCTGGTTTATATATCTGAACATTCCTTTCGAAATAAATCCTTTTAATGGAGATAAAAGACTAAAATACTTATCCGGCACCACTACAAAACCGTTTTGCGATTCTAATGGACGATTCCCCAAAAGTTGGCTGCATCGCTAAAAGGGGAAAACGAATTGCCTGCAACTGTCGACAAGCTAATACAGCAAATGTTTCTAACTCAGAATACATAATGAACGAATGTGTGGAGGACCAGGAACAGGGGAATTTGGGATACAAAACTAAAAGTGACCGAGACTATTGCTTTTCCGTATTGGGATTTTAACTTAATTCTCTTATGGGAAATTAATTCCTGCCCTCTCTCTCTCTCTCTCTCTCTCTCTCTCTCTCTCTCTCTCTCTCTCTCTCTCTCTCTCCCTCTCATGCGAACTCGAGTCACGATGACAACCTCAAGTAACGAGATTCGACTTGGGCCGTTATTCGAAAACTCTCTTTTATGTTTATCTTGACTTATGCGGTGAATAAATATTCAATAGTTAACAGTTTTTGGTGGTAAGTATAGCGCATTAAATGGCTTATGATCAGTTGCAACTTATAATATATCCTTAGAGCAGTAGTATACTACTATTTTTTTGTATGTACTATAATATATATATATATATATATATATATATATATATATATATATATAATTATATATATATTATTAATATATATTTGTTTGTTTGTGTGAGTGTTTTTTTTCGGTCGGTCTGTTTGTTTGTCTATTTATCTGTCAGTGCCTGTGTATCTATGTACTCGCACAAAATTAATAAAAATTTGTCTTTAGATTTTCGCACACGTCCTCTTTCCTAAAATTCAATATCCACCTACAGGGAACTTTGTTTTGTAGTATATGGGCTCGATCCATAGGTTCAGCTCCTATTATCTAGTGGTAAGGTTTTAATATAGCGCATATCAGATATATATTATATATATATATATATATATATATATATATATATGTGTGTGTGTGTGTGTGTGTATGTATATATATAATATATATATATATATTATAATATATATATATTATATATATATATATTCCCCTTCGGTTAAGCATATATGAAAATATATTAAATCCGAGGTAGAGCGAATTAGATATTAAAGGACATTGTAGCTCGATATATGTATATGAATCACGGATATGTGAGATGACTTATATACATACATATATATATATGTATATTATATATATATATATATATATATATATATATATATATATATATATATATATAATAAAGTGATAAAACCACGTTGGTTTGTAATATAATGTCTAAATAAAGTGAATCAGCCTTAAAGGATCAGATAGGCTAATAAGGTTTATTATTAATGAATATTATTTTTCCAGACGCATTCTGTTTGTTAATCTATTGAGTCACATTGTCGAAATTATATACCAAATGATAAAGCAGAAATTAAGCATCAATATTTTACTGAAGTAAGTGGTCTAATTTCGTGGTATGTGAGTTTCTTCCTTCAAAAATTACTAATCACTAAAGTAAAAAAAAAAATTCAAACTAGGTCTGATAATCAAGGTCGATATTACATTAATACAACAAAGACATGATCCATGAAAATAAAATCATCCAGTACAAACAAGCAAGAACAATCCCGTAACGTCAAAAAGGTCTCATATAAGAAGAACGAAGATCTAAAGCAGAAGTTTTCAACATGAGGGTCACTAACCCCTAAGTTGATGCATTTTTTCCTAAATTTATTTATTATGGAGAAAGAAAGGGAAATCAATCCACCCCCAATAGTCCATAGTGTCCCCCAAGCTCCGTATGTCTGCTAGATTTTCCCTTTCCCTCCATAATAATTAAATTTAGGAAAAAATGCATCAACTTATTCAATGACCAATTGCCTGCCCTTAATTTGAAACTAATTCCCATAAACCCCCGAACTATCGGCTCACTCTTCCAAGTTAAGGATAAGATCAGTCCCCTGTTTGCCTCCGGTGTCGTTTATAAATATAGTTGTCCCAGATGTGATCTCGGCACTTACATCCATTGCACCAGGAGGCTGCTAAAAGTCCGAATTTCCTCTCATCAAGGAATTAGCTATAGAACGGGTTGTCGACTATCAAATCCAGAACAATCTAACATAAGAAATCACAGTAAAAGTTCCAAACACACATAGATGCCAGTCA
>NC_061089.1:11345354-11347854 GCF_015104395.2 Macrobrachium nipponense
ACGAACAAATTATGATCGTAGTCTATGTCTGTATATAAACCCCACCTAGTTACTACCATTTCAGGCACTGGAACATTCCTCACAACAGGATTCACATTCTTGGATAAAGCTAAGTCATTACCGACAATAATGTCAACGCCTTCGACGGGCAAACTGTCCACAACTGCAAGTTTCACCTCTCCTGACACTACCTGACTTTCTAAATTCAACTTCACAAAGGACAAAGAACACAAGTGTTAGGAAATCCACCTAACATAACTTTTTCTTCCATATTGATTTCTGCCCTATTCGGCACACACTCTTTCCGAATCAGTGAGATAGCAGCCCCTGTGTCTCAAAGTAAGACTACTTCCCTCGAATCTACTCCTCCAAGAGAGGAAACTACGCCTTCCGACAGAAATTCGCCAAAAATTTTCTTAGTTTCTCTCATCACATCATCCCTACTTGACGAAAGGTTAACTAGCGATACTGGTTTCTTACCGTCCTTCCTTTCTACTGCACAATTCCTCGCTAAATGCCCTTTTCCATTACATCGGAAACAAGTTAATTCTGAGCCACTAGATGCCATTCTACTCTTACAAACCTTAGACGTATGACCAGGTTTTCCGCATTATAACAGTAATAGTCACTTCTACTTGCATTGCTATTACTAGGACTGAAACCTTTACTGCTTTGTACTCTACCAGACGAAGGATCATTTCGTTTCTTACTAACACTCAAATTATGAGTTAGACTATATTCGTCAGCTAGCCTAGTTGCTCCTGCAAAAGATACTTCTCGCCTATCCTCTATAGTTTAATCTCAGGGGATACGTTTATCTTTGAAATTTTCTAACAACACCAAGTTCTTCAAACCGTCAAAATCCTCAACCTTAGCAGAAGTTAACCAATCAAAAAACAGCCTATCTAACTTCTTACCGTATTCTACATACGTAATATTTTCATCATTTCTCAAATTTCTCAAATTTCTAAATTTCTTACGGTACGCCTCTGGTACTAGCCTATACGCGCTAAGAACAGTTTCTTTCATGATATCGTAATTATCACATTCCTCCTTAGACATGCAACTATACACAGTAAGTGCCCTACCACTCAAAACTGACTGCAAATATAAAGTCCACGTTTCTTTAGGAGAACCTACTCGTTCCATTAACTTCTCAAAACACATAAAATATGTCGTATCATCTTCCTCATCAAACTTTGGTACTAATTTTAGCACTGCACTCATGCCTAACGTATCAGCTTCGCTTTCGTTCTCGCCTGACCGACTGTTACAAGTACTTTCCCTTAATTGAGCAATTTCCAACTCATGCATACGTTCTTTCTCTCTCTCTTCCTGCTGCATTACCAACATCTCTCTCTCTTGCTGCATTCTCATTGCTTCTCTCTCTTGCTGCATCTTCATTGCTTCTCTCTCTTGCTGCATTTTCATTACTTCTCTCTCTTGTTGCATTTTCATTGCTTCTCTCTCAGCCGCTCTTTCATCTCTCTCATACTTTTCTCTTTCTTTCTTCTCAACATATCACGATCATTCATTTCCTCTAGACCTAGTAGCTTACCCGACTCAATAAACTCTTTCACCATCTCACTCATTCTGATTCTTTCTATATTTTCCCTGTTTCAAACTGTTAAAGTGTTGATAGCCTAGGCAAGGTCGCCACAAATTTTACGGACCCAGAGATCTCAGGGACAATCTTACGGCCTCTGAGGGAGGTCCGCTTCAGGTTCGATATGAAATAAAAAAATAAAAAAAAAAACTTATCAACTCAAAACAGTTGAAACTGGGGATATGAATATAGAAAGAAACACTAACACAACAAAGGTTTATTTACAAGCTTACTAACAAAGGTAAATGCAGAATGGTATCTCCTATTTACATAAAACGATAGAATCTTACACTGCATGAACTGGGGGAAACAGAGAGGTAATAAGAATACTTGCTAAACAGTTTGGCACTTCGAAGAGGTGGCTTCATAAATGTAGATCGGCGATTGCAGACATCCTCTTGGCTCCGTATTGCAGAAACTAATCTTCTTGTAAGGCAGGAATTCCTCAAGCACCTGTAACAGGACTTTTTTCTTCTCTGAAGTCTGCCCCACATCGAGATAACACGGTAGACCACACCTGAAGACGACTAGACCAATAGCCAACCAACTCTCGAACAACTCTTCTTCTGATTGATACTTCGTCGGTTCCTTTTTCTCGTATCTCACGGAAGATCTCTGCTGCTGCTGATCTCTCACTAATAAACTGATCTGTGGCTCTCTGTGACTAAACTGGTGATCTCTCTTTTACGATCTCTCTCTCTCTTCTACGATCACTGCTCTCCAAAGTTCGTTCGTCGTATTTATACGGCACTCTGGGGGCGGAGCCTACGGCGAACGTCACCGACTCCAGGGATTTCTAGAACTTCTTAGATGAATCTAGACGAGGTATTGCATCAGAAATCGCGGCGTTTCTCACGTAACGACGAGATCCACAACACTCCTGCCGATTCTGGA
>NC_061089.1:11355354-11370354 GCF_015104395.2 Macrobrachium nipponense
CTACGACTCATTGAAAAGAATGTGATTCTGATTTTAAGTAACAAACTTACGGGAAACCAGTGTAAGTTGATTATTCTATAAAATAAAAGTCGAGTGGATCTTTTTTATTTTTCCCCTCAGGTGAGGCAGGGTAGGTAGGGGATCGAAAGGGTAGGGGAGACATGACACATACACCCTCATCCTACAAATCTGGTTGTCCGCCCGGATGCGTTCGCGGTAGGAAGAGGATTGGAAGGGCAGGGGAGTCATGAAACATTCACCCTGCTCCGGCAAACCTGTTTATCCGCTCCGCGTGGGGCCAGGGTAGATAGGGGGTCGGGAGGGGGGAGACATAACACATCCACCCTCCTCCTGCAAACTTGTTTGTCCACCCTGGGTGGGAGTGGAGTAGCTTAGAGGATCGGCAGGGCAGGTAAGACATGAAACACACCCCGCTCCTGCAAACTTGTTTGTTCATCCCGGGTCTGGCGTGGTAGGTAGGGGATCGGGAGGGTAGGGGAGACATGACACATCCATCCTCCTCCTGCAAACCTGTTTGTCCGGCCAGGTGGGGCGTGATAGGTAGGGGATCAGGAGGGTAGGGGAGACATGACACAACCACTCCCCTGCCCCACAAAGTGTAGCACGCGCCATCTCGATAGTTATTATAATAATAATTCTAAAACGAATATGTCATATTTTCACTCTCAGATTTGTCACATGGCGGTTCTCCAGCGCTTGTTCAATGTCGTATTAGCTATCCAGTAGATTCCGAACGTATGGTTCTCCTCATTGCTAATATAATGACCCTTTGTGATAAATGCTTGCCAATTGCTGGAGGAATATTAAACTATGTACGGGTTTAATTTTTCGTTTAATTTATCGTTACTGTCGTCTAGTGATGTCCATTTGCATGACTATATTTGGTGTTATAATGTAAGAAGTGCAAATATAATTTTCGATGAGAACAATGTAATTACGAATTAGTGATTTCTCTATTTTGTAATAATATACAATTCATCGTCTTCGAAGAATCCTCGAGACGTTTTCTGAGTTATTTTTGTATTTCTTCTATTATATTTCCACTCTTTCTATATTTTTAATCCCATTGCGGCATGAAAGTTTTATATTTTTCACACCACATCTCGTAGAAAAACAACAAAGGCTCTGAAAAAACATAGTTGGAATTCAGATCTGGTGAATTTATCTTTCGTTATTTTCAGAACTGCGACGAATTCGTAGCAAAATCCCTGGAAACTGAACAAAACAAACTTTATGTATATATATTATTTCTGTATTTTATTCCATTTTATGATTCGTTCCAGACTATTTCTAATAGTAATGTGAAGGCTTTAATTCATTTAGATATTTTAGGAAAGAGGTATTCCGAGCCCATTAAATGTATTTGTATGCACTTCATTTAAAAATTGGAACGTTAAAAAAATCATCTAAATGCTTTTGCATGAAATTGATCAAATTCAGCGTGCATGGGAAAGTAAACTAGATTAGGCAATTGATAATAAGGAAGGTGGTGTAATTTAGACCATATCACGTCAAGATAAATCGTACAGTTTAAAAAAAATCTACTGGCACTGCCCTGTGCTCATTCATGGATCGAAATGAGAACAAAAGCCCTAAAATGATTAGACAAAACAAGCATATTGCAGACGAAAGGGAGTTTAAATCTTCTCTTAGATCAAGATATACAGACAGATGTTAATTTAAGGAACTGGAGTTGTGGAGTGATTAGACAAAATGTCTTCAGAAGGGAAAGAAGGTTAATGAAGAAATAGTCTCAATATAAAAGATGTAGATGGAGAGGTTCTGCCTCAATAGAAACCAGCCCTATTAGATTGTATATCTGAATATTGCGATAGTGTATAGTTTAACAGAGGTTTGAAAATACTTGTGGAAGATACATTTGCAGTTATAGGGAGAGCGATTAAGAGAATGAATAGCGGAGGGCTGTCGGGAATTCCTGGTATTATAAGTCTTCTGCCAAGTAATGATTTTGCTAGTAAAAGATATAGTTTATGATGGGAAGTTTTTTGTTATCTGGTAAAGGGCATAAGTCTTTCCTTTGTATAAGGTCAAAGGTTATAATGGGGATTGTAAGAATTAAAATGGTATACCAGCAACAGTAAGATAATAACTGAAAGGCTGACCGTGAAAAATAACTGGATTTAAACCCATATAAAGGCGTGGGAATTAACTGCTTCTTATGAAACCAGTTGCGCAAGAAATTTGAAAACAAAAATGGAAAATATCGGAAAGGTACATTCAAGGCATTAGAGAACGATGTGTAATAGGATACAGATGCGAAAAGAAAGTATGCAGGATGTTATGTAAGATTTATTTAGCATAGGTGGATAGGAGAGTGATTGGTTAGATGTCAAAAGCAGTATCAGACAGTGTTTTATCTTCATGGTTGAACGGATATCCAGATAACACGGGTGTGGAGGATGACCCAGATCTTAAGAACTAAGAGTGTGTGGGGGGTCCGTATCTGAGTGACAAAGTACAGAATGAAATGGGAGCTAGCTTTTCTGGTACAAAGGTTACAAATGCCAGTGATCAACTCTCTGGGGATAGTTGGGAAACATCGACAACCTTGAAGTTTAGCCAAGTAGGCCTCAAGATACAACAAATTTTTAATAATGTCTGATGAATTCAGATGTCGGTGGTTCGTGTCTCCCACAGGCCGATGTAAAATCACAGGCTCCATATCATAATCAGTTATTGCTGCAGTGTGGGGTCTGCGGTGGGAGGCTGAATCCAACATTCTTTGAAAGCTTGAATTTTAAGTCAATGGCCTCAGTGCACTTGTCCAATGTGAATAGGTTTCATCTACTTGAATAAAAATTACAATAATAATGCCTATTGTTTACGCATGACGTAAATGAAGCCACAAAGAGATGATCATATAATAATGCATACCTCCCGGCAGTTAGATGTAACTGAAATTTTTTAAAATTTTTTTGTATTCTTTTCTTTAAATTTTTTTTTTTCCCTTTTTTTCCCAATTTTCCTATGAAACAATTTATCATTGGAATGGTAAAAATGACGGTACATTAAATTTAGTACAAAAAAATATCACTTCAACCATCTTAATGTCACGATTACCCGTGGGGAAATTTTTTAATTATACAATGTAAGGGCACTTTTGAACATTGTGTGTCCCGTGAATATAATTAATCAGGAAAAAAAATCAAAAGCCGAACAGGTTTAGCACACGAGGTCGAAATGCTATCCTAGGGTTCCATATTTGTTTGTGTTAACACATTTCATAAATCGTATTTAAACTCTTCTCATGCGCTCTCTCTCTCTCTCTCTCTCTCTCTCTCTCTCTCTCTCTCCTTCAGTATAACCTATATATATATCTTATATATATAATATATATATATATATATATATATATATATATATTTTATATATTATTATATATTATATATATATATATATATATATAGATATATATATATATATATACCATATATTATATATATATATAGATATATATATATATATATATATATATATATATAGATAGATAGATAGATAGATAGATAGATAGATAAATGGATGGGTTTAAATATATGTATATCTGCTTCTTTGAACATCTACTATAATGCACATATTTGTTTGTGTTAGTGAAATACCGAGACATATAATGCAAAGAAAGAGATCTCAAAGCCCTTTGAATTTTATAGGACATGTTCCTCAGAGAAACGACGTAAAGTTCAATGACATAAAACAAAACAGAATAATATAATCCGATTCAAAAACAAGAAATGGAAATTTCTAGTCGCATACTCTTTTTCTATATATATCATGGAGAAAAATTGCGAATGCCCTCTTTTGAATTATGTTTGGAAAACTGAATTTGGCACGATACACCGGTGTGCGAGTAGACTATTCTTTTTTGTGTATTCGTAAAAAAAAAAAAAAAAAAAAATCAGGTAAACTGGAATAATATGACTCGTCTTGTCGAAGTGACGAATTTCGGGAGCGTGGAAATATGAGGTCAAGAGTTTTCCCGTTGCTTAAAATGAGTTGTAACTAGAAAGGATATTGAAATTATAAAATGGATATTTTTTTATTTTTTTCTGCTGCTATCAGAATCTTTACGTATTCATTTTCGAGCTCGAATCTGAGTTTAGTTTACCGGTATATCTGTTCAAAAGTCATCATTGGTGCAGAGCCTCAGGCCATATTAATTACCACATCAATTAGAGGCAAATCATCAGCCTATTATCAATCCTAAATTATTTCAACTATTTAAACTCATTTGGGGAAGCATTTCTAGCCTTTGGTGTAATCACTTTCAAAATATTAAGGACCCATATCTGTAAAAACAATTAGCAAACATGCGCATGGTATTGCACGTTCAAATAAACAGCAATGAACTGGAATGCAGAGAAAGGAAAGATAAATTTGGCGCTGTTGTCGTTTTTCGTTTCGCTTCATCTTCGGCGGCGACAGGCGGCGCCACTTCCACCTCTGCCTGTCTGACAGCAGGGGGTCGCATCCCCTCGCCCATCCAGGTAGTATCTCTCCCCTAGATCACTGTTGATTAGTCCTCTGAAACGGAAGCTGGGGATGAGGGGAAACTGGGATACCTTGATTAAACTATTCGTGAATCGCACTGCTCAATTAACACCATATAAATTGGAATATTCGGTTCTGATTAATTCCAAATTTGAACGGTTAGTAGTATATTGGCAGTTCTATGAGGGATCAGTTCAGCCCCGTGATGAACGATGATGATTTATGAACATTAGAATAGACGTAACTGGGGTCCAGCTTGCCATGCCTATATGAAACCCTAATTAATAGAGAGAATATTGTTATTGACTATTATTACCCTCCTCTTCATGTGACAATTTTTTCCTCTTTTATCATTAAATCCTTACATATTTTCTTCAAGATTAAATGCTCTGGTTTCCAAATCCATTCATATTCCTCGCTGCTCTGACTACCATGTTCGTCTTCCTTTTTTTCCAATAACATTCCTTACCATTGGTTGCGCATTGATTATTGCTCCTCTTCCCTAACTTCGGGTTATGAGATTTGTATCTTGACCTCCTCTTACTTCTAATTATATATTAGATTATGCTTGCTAAGTTGAGTTCCTAGGACTGGGGAGGAAAATGACTGATTAATGATGATTCAGGACGATTCATATATTCTTATGTTATGATGTAAAAAAATAAGGGTAGAATGAGAGAAGAGGTCAATCACAAGGCCTTTGTTACGTGTATCTACGCATGAATGCATGAAGAGATTATTAAACCATCTCTTCTTTCTGGAGTAAGTGATAGCGTTTAATTAATTACATATATATATATATATATATATATATATATATATATATAATATATATATATATATATTTGTGTGTGTGTGTGTATAAACTTTATCACTTACGCAAGTGTTCTCTGCATTAATACAGTTACTAACAGGACCACATTGAAACTGGATGGCATTTAGCAGAGATATTTGTTAAACAAAAAAGTACCAAGCTTTCTCGGACTAACAGTCCTCATTGTCAAGTATCCGTGGAATAACCGGACACTTGTTGTTGTTGCTGTTGAAGATTAAGCTGGCCTTATGCCAGCACGGGCTCTTGCTCATTGAGCAGCCCCGTAGGTCATTTTGAATATTTTGTAGGTGAATGTTGAGATTTAAGGATATGAATATGCCCTTTATTGCGATTATATGGATGTGAAAGTGAAATGATATGCATGAAAAAATAGTGAAATGAAAGGTTATCAGGAGAGATTACAAACCCCTTTGATTCCTAAGGCCCCGATCAGTAGGAGAAAAAAGACCGATGGTAGCGAGTACTGGCGAGTCAGAGATAGCCAATAAGGAAATCGAAATAATTATCGTTGGAGAAAACGGAAAAACAACAAATTCTATTGAGTTTAAATACCATTTTCATTTACTCGAGGAAAGAAAAAAAAACGCATCGACCGTTAGTGGTAGAGAACGATGAAGGAAAAACGAAAATAAGTACGCTTTAGAAACAGCAACACAGAGATTAGCAACAGTAGTTGGAGTGATAATTGAAACATTTCTGTCGTTACACGAGAGGCGGCCGAAAACGGAGGAGAAAAGAAGGTTGTTTAGTAGTAGAAAAAGCAGTTAATTGCCAACTAAATAGTTAACAATTAATACTCATGACGAAAACGATTATCTTCATCGAGGAGGTGGTCTGGGAGTTGTATTTCGTATTTCTCGGTCTCTCTATAAATTTCTTTTGCCAACGTGGTTGAAAAACTTTCTCTTGCCTCTCTCACTATCCTGATCAGGAGTTCATCAAGTTCCTTGACGGTGAGAAGGACTTTACTTGCGATTGTTGTTCCATCTTCACAGGTTAGATCAGTCTGTGTTGATCCATTGAGAAACACCAGACTGTTTCCTTGTTTGGGCTTCTTCATCCACACGTTGGGCTGTCGGTGCTTTTATCTTGGTCCCTGCTTCGACACGTCAAACAGGAAAAACTGGCGGTGTAGGGGTTGTGGGAATAATCTCAGGGGCCGGGGAATATAAGATGGGGTCGAAGGAATGATCTCAGGGGTTGGAGGAGGCTGGGGAGGGCGAATGTGGTGGCAAGAAGGTGTGGATTGGGAATATAGTGCCGGGTTGTAGGAGGCTGGGAAAAGGAAGGTTGAGGAGTTTCTGGTGCAGGAGGCAGATTCGTTCCTGGATCGAATCTGGGGTTGATTGGAGGTCTCCTGGGTGACGATGGTTATTGCTGTTGAGGTCTTGCAGGTGGAGGAGGGATGCCTTTTATCTTCCAATTTTTTCCTATTCTGGCAGGACATCCTTTAAACTAGGGGTTTTCAACCTTTTCCTCCCCACGTGCCCTTTCCGGTATTTGTAATTTCAGTAATGTACCCCTCTTACTTTGTACGTGGAAAACAAAACCAACTCAGAAAAACTGTACAGAAGGGAAGGAAGTAACTCTCCTGACATAACCAATAATAGTGTAAACAGAAAGAATTCCATAAAAAAGCAGGCAATTTTTTCAAATTATTCACCTCTGGCTATGCACTGAATGTTCAAGGTTATGGTACTGAGCTACAAAAACAAAATACATTATTGTTACATCAGCAGCAAAGGTAGTTGATGAAAAGGCTGAAACTTTTTCATTAACTATCCTTGTTGGCCGAGGAGCAGATTTTGCTAAAGCACATTGAAGGTCGGCATCTAACATTCATTCGCGTATCCCAGGTTGAAAACCCCTGCCTTAAACCGAGCATTGTGCTATTGCTTACAGTTGGGGCATCGGGCAGCTGTGTGGCCTTTTGCCTTATACCTATTTCGTTGAGCACTCCTCTGTTTCGTGCCTCTGGCAGCGTGACCGGACACTTGTTGTTGTTGTTGTTGAAGATTAAGCCAGTTTTGTGCTGGCACGGGCTCTTGCTCCTAGAACAGCCCGCAGGACCGGACACGTAGTCCATCTGTATTTACATCTGTGTGGACAGAATTAAAGTCCTTATTCCTGTTATGACCCTCCTCCTCCTGCATGGCCCCGCCTTCTTGACCTTGACCTTTCTCTGCCCGCCGGTCCTTCCAGGTGTTCATAATCCGTGTGGTTTCTTGTGTTTTTGCCATTTTTTTCTATTGTAGAGCATAGAATGTTTCTCTTTAGGGTGTCTCAAATCCGTTTCCTGTGTTGCCTGCCAGTAAATTTTTTTGCGCATGTTATGAACGCATTCTACAATCAGTCTGGCTGTTTTGTTTGTGTTTCTTTACAAAAGGAAAAAAATCCTATTTTCTCAATCTAATTTATGGTCTTTTCCCCAACAGTGCTTGGCGATTGCCGACGTCTGATTACAGTGCCTTATGTTTTGTATATTTTATTCAGCTTCATTCTTTGCATGAATTGCCACTTTCGCCGAAGTAATGCTCTTCACAGTCTGGACGCACTGCCACGTCCTCTTGCCTCTTCCCCCTCTACCAACTTTTTGTTTCTAACTATTTTAATCCTAATGGTGTTTTTGTAACTGCCTATCAATTTGAAATTATCTAGCTTTCTGTTGATGGGTATAATGGTGATGTTGTAAATGTTCATTTTCTGTCTTTTCCCTTTCCACAAAATAGCCTTTTTTCCCCTTAATGTGTCCGTTCCCACCAATACTTGGGGTATGTATGTAAGAACATACATACATACATGTCGACTGAAAGCCTATTCATATGGTATATTAGAATGCAATATGCATCAGAAATAGATAAGTAAATATTTTGCCATATTATAGTGGCAATATGCCAGTAAGCTTATTGCCAGTATTACAGCAAAAAGGATGCCATGTATGCTGCATTGCACATTGTGAAACCATAGCCTTTCTGTAGAATCTAATATAAAGGCTGATATTATAAAAAATATGTTTCACAAATAACTCGAGGAACTGCCATTATACGAATAGTATGAATTTCTTGCTAAAATATAGTTTATGATAGCAACTGGACAAGATATTTTTGAACAGTGACCTAAATCATAATATTACATAGAAAAGTGGGAGGACAGTTTTGAGCAATTTAGTCCATTATAAAGGGAAATTAGAGCTAATACTCTTTGTATTGAATGTAATGTTGTAATAATATATATATATATATATATATATATATATATATATATATATATATATATGTGTGTGTGTGTGTGTGTGTGTGTATATATATATATAGTATATATATATATATATATATATATATATATATATATATATATATATATATATATGGGGATACAATCCACAATGATGTAAAATCCTTCTGTAGTTGAAAATATATATTGTACAGGAACGTATAGCTTTCGAACATCAGCCGTGTTTCTTCAACTAAAATGGTCGAAAGCTATAAGTTCCTGTACAAGAAATATATATTTTTTTTAAACTACAGAAGGATTATACATCTTTGTGGATTGTATCCCCATTTACTTATAGGTACGACATAGTACCTAGCTTCTGCATATATATATATATATATATGATATATATATATATATATATATATATATAATACTATATATATATATATATATATATATATATATATATATATTGCCACTACATGCACCCATTCGCTTTCAGTAATGAAAATGCTATACATGAAACAGATATCTAAATTCACGGTAAGTATTTGAGAACTTTGAGTTCAGCGTTTTACTAGTCTGAACCAGCATGAGAAAGACTGAAATTATGCTGTAATCATTTGAATTTACAGTTATTCTACCCTTTCGAACAGGTACTCTGTTCACAGCTCTTATTTATCACTGAGTTGAGGAGAAAATACCATGAACATGTTGATTTTTCCCTCGAAATAAATCATCAGTATCTTTAATATGTGCTAGCATAAAAAAGCTTAGAACTAAGATACTTATAAAGATACTTGAAAACAATATTTATACAACTGTTTTTAATAGTCAAACTGAAAACAGTACTGTTGGCAAAAGTAATACAAACAACAACAAAATGTTTCATGATCTGCTGAAGTTAAATCTGATAACTCGTCCCACACTGATATTATCCTGCAGATGCTTACTAGTATAAAGGAAATTTGACCTGGTTTCCGGCACATTTTTTTTTTTAAAGGTTAATATATCATGAAACTGTTAGTTAGCTAGTTAGGAAGGTCTCTATTCGATATTACAGTTTCATTCAGTATCGAATTCTGAAGAATAATGATATAAATTATTTTTATGATTTCTTAAATGTCATTTAGTCTCTCCAATAAAAAATATTTTTTACGATTTCTTAAAATTTCATTCAGTCTTTCCTTTCAAACGCTTTTTTTTTTTTAATCGTTTTTCAACTTTATTATCTGTTCCCCTCAGCTCCCTCCTCCATTATTTTATCTTTTGTTCTTCCGCCGACTCCCTGCCGTCTCTCTGTTTTATATATCCGCGTTTTTTCATTTCTCTTTTCAATGGCGTCCTTTTTCCGCGGCCGAGGAATGATCTGAGATTTCTTGGAATATGCTTCACATCCGTCTCGCTCATTATCGTCGCTCCTCTCCCCATGGACCGCGCCGTTCCTTGTTCCCTTATCTTATCATTTTTCCACCATTAGTCATTCTGTTTTTCGATCAAGTTGCTGCCCCTTCAGGAACGGTCTTCCCCTCTTTGCGTACATGTTATGTTTCCGCAAGTTCCCCTCTCCTGCCAATGTATGTTATCTACTTTTATGGCAATAGATTTTCGGTGGCCCTGATTCCACTCGCATTGAGATCATCTTCCCTTGGCGCTTCCAACATTTTCCTGCATCTCCATATGGCTTTTGGGTTCGTTATTTGTTTCGACGATTCTTTAATTATCTGAAACCTGTTGACTATGATCACTTTTCAATCGCCCGGGGAAACCAGATACATGTAATTAATGAAGCGATGCAAAAAGATGACTAATTCTTTATAATTTAAGCTATACGCCCCAGTGCCAAACTCTCTCCAAATAGTTGAAATATAATAGCACCACTTGAAGGGATTAATGGCTTCACAAAAGGTCAGGTAGACAGACGCATACCTTTCGCTCGAATATATGAAGCGATGGCGCTTTGTAGGTGCAATTAAAGGAAAGTATCTTTTAACAGATTATAATGAACTTGAAGGTATACGTATACGTTAAAGTCCATCGATTGGAATGCCTAGAATTACAAGTGTCAATTTTGTTCTAATGTATGCGGACTATTAAATGTCGATAATTCGACACGCAAGGATTATTTTCAAAGATAACAGAGGAACATATATTACAATATACATACATGCATGCATTATATATATATATATATATATATATATATATATATATATATATATATATATATATACGTATATATATATGTATGTATATATATATATATATAATATATATATATATATATATATATACTGCATACATGTATGTATATTGTAATATGTGTTCCTCTGTTATCTTTGAAAATAATCCCTGCGTGTCGAATTACCGACATTTAATAGCCCGCATACATTAGAACAAAATTGACACTTGAGTGACCAGGAAGAAAACTCAGTTGTAAATGGCTCATCGACCCCTGGAGAGCCGTTTGTGTAAGGAGTAGAGCCAAAAACCTCATCCTAAAGGGATAAATAGGACCTGGTGTCACCAACTCTTAGCTGAAATAGAGTTTGTTTACTACAGGATAATAAATAGCTAATGTTTGATTAGTATATGGATCTCTGATAAAATATACTGCTTAAGTTTAATGACGAAAGGCATAACAGAGGAAGAGCAGCGTGATTTAAGTTCGGAATACGGTTTGTGGATCAAGTGCCTGTTTTGAAATGCATATAGAGTTTAGAAGTAAATGGAAAATGCTGTATGGCTCATATATAAAAGAAATCATTAGGCTAGAATTGTGGAGGATGTTAACTGAGTAGGATTTAATGTTTCTAGAATGAAGTAACACGTTTAAAGACATATATAAGAGTGTAAGGTGTCTACTTCGTTGTTTCATAATCGTTATGGATGGAATGATGTAGGAAGCAGTTGAAGAATGTCAGATATGTGTGCAAAGTTCTTGGATTAAAATGAAATGATGAGTCGTGAGTAAAATATAGGATGACTGAAGTTACTGATTATACAGTGTATGCATATGAATATATATATATATATATATATATATATATATATATATATATAATATATATATATGCAAAACTGCTAATGAGAGAATCCGGGCATTGTTGGATAAATATTCTCCTGAAGACAAGATCAAGTTTTTAAAGGGATAGCTCACAGTATTCACATTTTGAATTATTTTTCAAACTTGAAATTTAATTTTTTTAACCTTTAATTATTGTTACTTTTTGTTAAATTTGTAATATCTTTTTTTAAAACCTAAATAAATAAATATGCAATTCCAACAAATCTATTTCGTTTAACCCTTTAATATTAGATGTGATTACTACCTTTGCTTTTTTTATATGTAGGGTGATAATCTTTGAAAAAAAGTCATGGTACGCAAATGTCCAGGTACGCCAACTGTCCCCGGGACGCAAATGTCCCTGGGACGCAAATGTCCGGTACGCAACTGTCCGGCCACCATGTATATGTGTGTGTGTGTGTGTGTGTGTGTGTATGTATATATATATGTATGCATATATGTATATATATATATATATATATATATATATATATATATATATATATATATATATATATATATATATACACACATATATATATATTTATAGAGAGAGAGAGAGAGAGAGAGAGAGAGAGAGAGAGAGAGAGAGAGAGAGCGAGAGCGGCGCCACGAAGGACCCAATTGACGACTGCAGCCGCCTTGAAACTGAGATCCCTTTCAAACTGATTAGCAAAACGAAATGTTCTTGTAAAAATATACGGAGGACTTCAAGCTTACGTCCAGACTTCTGTGGACTTAAAGAAATCCAAAGAAGATGAACGAAAGATATAAGGTTTATAAATAAGTTTTCAAATACATATAGTTTTGCTAATCAAAGTATATTATTGTGGATGCATCTGTGCATAACTGAGAGGCACGAAACGGTTTTTTACAATATATATATATATATATATATATATATATATATATATATATATATATATATATATATATATATAGTATATATAATTTATTCGCTACACAAAAGAATTTGATGTTAATTAGTTCAATGATCCGTGGTTCGTTTTGGTTTTGTTTTTCAATAATTTACTACCTTCCTATAATCTAAGAGAGGTACTGAGAGCTTCGAAATAGGTTCAATCCTGACCTTAATATCTTATTCACCAAGTTTTCCTGTAGTTTCGAAATATTCCAACATAACTGACAGGCTGCTTTAGAAGCAAGAGCCCGTGCTAATGTAAATCGGACTTTATCTAAAGCATTGCCAACAACAATTGTTAAAATAACTCGTTTATTATTATTATTATTTTTTTTTTTTTTTTTTTTTTTTTTTTGCTCTATCACAGTCCACCAATTCGACTGGGTGGTATTTATAGTGTGGGGTTCCGGGTTGCATCCTGCCTCCTTAGGAGTCCATCACTTTCCTTACTATGTGCGCCGTTTCTAGGATCACACTCTTCTGCATGAGTCCTGGAGCTACTTCAGCCTCTAGTTTTTCCAGATTCCTTTTCAGGGACCTTGGGATCGTGCCTAGTGTTCCTATCATTATGGGTACAATTTCCACTGGTACATATCCCATATCCTTCTTATTTCTATTTTCAGGTCTTGATACTTATCAATTTTTTCCCTTTCTTTCTCTTCAACTCTGGTGTCCCATGGTATTGCGACATCAATGAGTGATACTTTCTTCTTGATTTTGTTAATCAACGTCACGTCTGGTCTATTTGCACGTATCACCCTATCTGTTCTGATACCATAGTCCCAGAGGATCTTTGTCTGATCGTTTTCTATCACTCCTTCAGGTTGGTGTTCGTACCACTTATTACTGCATGGTAGCTGATGTTTCTTGCACAGGCTCCAGTGGAGGGCTTTTGCTACTGAATCATGCCTCTTTTTATACTGGTTCTGTGCAAGTGCCCTGACATTCGCTTGCTATGTGGTTTATGGTTTCATTTTTCGTATTGCACTTCCTACATATCGGAGAGATGTTATTTCCATCTATCGTTCTTTGAACATATCTGGTTCTTAGGGCATGATCTTGTGCTGCTGTTATCATTCCTTCAGTTTCCTTCTTTAGCTCTCCCCTCAGTAGCCATTGCCACGTGTCATCGCTGGCTAGTTCTTTAGTCTGTCTCATGTATTGTCCGTGCATTGGTTTGTTATGCCATTCCTATGTTCTGCTTGTTT
Source organism: Macrobrachium nipponense (assembly GCF_015104395.2). Classification (NCBI taxonomy): domain Eukaryota; kingdom Metazoa; phylum Arthropoda; class Malacostraca; order Decapoda; family Palaemonidae; genus Macrobrachium; species Macrobrachium nipponense. The sequence continues at coordinate 11,369,130 of NC_061089.1, forward strand.
TTCTCCTATCTCTGTATATTTCTGGGTCTTCGTCTACTTTTATCAGTCCTTCTTCCCATGCACTCTTGAGCCACTCGTCTTCACTGGTCTTCATATATTGCCCCAGTGCTCTGTTCTCGATGTTGACGCAGTCCTCTACGCTTAGTAGTCCCCTCCCTCCTTCTTTTCCTGTTATGTACAGTCTGTCCGTATTTGCTCTTGGGTGTAGTGCTTTGTGTATTGTCATATGTTTCCTCGTTTTCTGGTCTATGCTGGGGAGTTCTGCCTTCGTCCATTCCACTATTCCTGCGCTGTATCTGATTACTAGTACTGCCCATGTGTTTATCGCCTTGAGTCTCTGCATATATTCTTTCCTGATCGTGTCCTTCATCTCTTGGTGTTCTATATCCCCTCCTTCCATTATTCCCAAGTATTTGTATCCCAACTCATCTATGTGTTTGATGTTTTTTCCATCTGGTAGCTTTATCCCTTCAGTCCTTGTTACTTTGCCCTTTTGTATGTTGACTAAGGCACATTTTTATATTCCAAACTCCATCCTGATGTCCCCAGATACAATCCTTACAGTCTGGATTAGGGTATCTATTTCCTTGATGCTCTTACCATACAGCTTGATGTCGTCCATGAACATTAGATGGTTAATTCTGTTGCCTCTTTTCTTGAGTTGGTACCCAGCATTATTATTATTATTATTATTATTATTATTATTATTATTATTTTATTATTATTATTATTATTAGTTATTATTATTATGTGAGGACTGTAAATTTTTCATCATAATAGGAATCCCACTTAAGTTTTATGATGACAATAATTTTAATAGTAAGTCTCTTGTAAAAGCTTTAGATTAGTGTTCATAAAAAAGATGATATATAAAATGTAGACATTTTATATAAAAATTAAAACCACACCATTTTATAGAGTGTCCATAAAGACCAGAATGGTACTGGGACTTTATGGACGCCCTGAACATTGGCAAATAATTAGTTTACCTAAAATCATTTTATTAAGGAGCCAGAATTCAAAACTTTGGAAATCGCAAACGTAAGCACTGTGTAACTCTCTCACTCTCTCTTCATATATATATATATATATATATATATATATATATATATATATATATATATATATGTGTGTGTGTGTGTGTGTGTGTGTGTGTGTATAGTAGTACATATACATACATACATACATGTATATTTATATGATATATGTATATATATATACATAT
>NC_061089.1:11375354-11390354 GCF_015104395.2 Macrobrachium nipponense
AGGACACTTCCCTTGGCACGCTACGTATGGGAAGCTAATACATTAGAAATGCCATCATCAGACTCTCTCCTTCGGCCCCTAACTCTTCCTTATCTGAGACGGGATCCGGGAAATGCATACGCCTCATTTCCCAGGGGACTCTCCCGCGAACGGAGTGGTAAAGCAGCTGATGTGAAGGAGGGGGAGGAGGAGGAGGAGGAGGAGGAGGAAGAAGGTGGGTAGGAGGTGGAAGGTGGTGACGATTGGAGATGGGAGATGGAATTGGGGTGAGTACAAACGAGTCAGGGATGGCGGCAATAGCGCGAAGGGAACGGAGAGGGAGAGTAAAGAATGGTGGTTTCAACGGAAGGTTTTGCCTGTTACTGAGACAAATGTTATGGAGATCGAGAAGAAAATATGGATGGGGGAAGAGCGCGAAGACGTATAAATTAGAAGGGATTGTCTGAGTCTGCGTGGACAGAATTATGGAATAGTCATGAAAGTAAATATTGCCGTAATGGCTAAAGTTGTAATTATATGGACAAGGAACTGTTCAAACTAAATTCAGGAATTCGGGAACAAAGACAGACATGCAGACAGACAGACAGATTGTACAGACTTTACGTGAAATATCACTTGAGCAAAAAAGTTAATGTTCACCAAATAGTCGGAAAGGTATATAGATAGATAAATAGGTAAATGTAAGTAATCACTTTCTTTGCATGAAAGAAAGTGTTCCAAGTAATCTGAGTTTGAAAAATATGAATGCTTCTGTGACAAAATAACTTTATTGACTCTTCCTAGAACAGTTCTTTTTGATAATAAAAAAAAAAAGAAATGTTCCCCATTTCATACTGATATTATGACCTAGATACAAAAGACAGATGAAAAAATTCAAAACAATGAATATCTTCAATTTTGCTAAATTTGGCAAAGTTACCCTCACTCCAAATTTTATCGTTGAAGTCCGAAAATTCAGTGAATGTTCTTTTTCATAATCTATCAGGGGAACACCTGCTAGGGATCATGCAATCACTATTTCAGCTTTTTGGACTATTCCATTTGTTCGTATTTCGGCATACGTGGTCTTGTTCTTGATCCTATAGAAATGATACTGAGACTTATCACTACCACATGCTTTATGGATGATTCTATTTTAAGTTCTGTCAGTAAGCCAAAAAAATGGACAAGATCTCGTAAATCAATTTGATTAACAAGAGAAATCTAGTCTTCAAACTCCAACCTCTGTCCCTCCTCAACTAAACTTTAACTCACTTAAATAAGTCATATCCAGTGAACTTCCAGCATGTTAGGTTGTAAAGTGTAATACGTCGCTTTATCGGCTTTTCACGCCTTAGAATATATTCAAGGACCTAAAATACTCATACCGCGGGAACGTTTCCTGTGTAACCCGCTTTCATTGTAATATTGTTTGAACTTTTTTTTTATTATATTTTTAATTATATGAAGTCCCCCTGGTAGGACTTGCTTGTAATCTTGCATGGTCTTTATTTGACAAACTGACCACCTTTCGTACAACGAACAACCGTTGAGTTTGTCTTTTATTTCTTTTAAAAAGTGATGTGACTTGTACTTTTGCCAAACCTATTTCCACTGAATAAAAGACAGTTGGCCTATAATTAGTCTATGAAAAGAACACTGGGAAACACAGAATAATGTTATCATAATTGTCACCAGTTTTGAATCCATACTAATAAGCGTTATATTTGTACCGGTCTCATAATTAATATCTTTATCCTTCAGACTTTGACCTTAGATAATTCCGATAACTTTCAAAAGTAGCTTACTGAATTTTCAAACATGACCAAAATCCAAGCTCCCAGAACGACACAATGGCCCAGCAAACTTGACGCTTGATGTGTATATTAAACATTCTTCAGGAAATAATTTTTTTTCGGTCAATCACAGTCATCCTATTCGACTGGGTGGTTTTTATAGTGTGGGATTTAGGGTTGCATCCTGTCCCCTTAGGAATCCCTGACTTTTTTCAGTATGTGCGCTGTTTCTAGAAGCACACTCTTCTGCATGAGTCCTGGAGCTACTTCAGCCTCTAGTTTTTCCAAACTTTTCATGGATCTTGGGATCGTGCCCAGTGCTCCTATGATTATGGGTACGATTTCCACTGGCATACCCCATATCCTTCTTATTTCCCTTTTCAGGTCTTGATACTTATCCATTTTTATTCTCTCTCTTTCTTCTTCTACTCTGAGCCCTGCGACATCAATGAGTGATACTTTCTTCTTGACTTTGTCAATCAAATTATTATTATTATTATTATTATTATTATTATTATTATTATTATTATTATTATTCAAATGATAAATGAAAAAAAGAACGAATTGTGTGAAACCTGGGTAGATGAAGAAATATGTGTTCCTCTTTTTTTCCTTACCCTTGTGGGAAAGGACATCATCGGCAAAACTAAGGAGCTACCCGGATTGCGTAATCATCGGTAAAATATATTTTACTTATTATTATTATTATTATTATTTTATTATTATTTTTTTTTCTTTTTTTTTTTTTTTTTTTTGCTCTATCACAGTCCTCCAATTCGACTGGGTGGTATTTATAGTGTGGGGTTCCGGGTGCATCCTGCCTCCTTAGGAGTCCCATCACTTTTCTTACTATGTGTGCCGTTTCTAGGATCACACTCTTCTGCATGAGTCCTGGAGCTACTTCAGCCTCTAGTTTTTCTAGATTCCTTTATAGGGATCTTGGGATCGTGCCCTAGAGCTCCTATGATTATGGGTACGATTTCCACTGGCATATCCATATCCTTCTTATTTCTATTTTCAGATCTTGATACTTATCCATTTTTTCCCTCTCTTTCTCTTCAACTCTGGTGTCCCATGGTATTGCGACTTCAATGAGTGATACTTTCTTCTTGACTTTGTCAATCAACGTCACGTCTGGTCTGTTTGCACGTATCACCCTATCCGTTCTGATACCATAGTCCCAGAGGATCTTTGCCTGATCGTTTTTCTATCACTCCCTCAGGTTGGTGCTCATACCACTTATTACTGCAAGGTAGCTGATGTTTCTTGCACAGGCTCCAGTGGAGGGCTTTTGCCACTGAATCATGCCTCTTTTTGTAATGGTTCTGTGCAAGTGCCGGCATTCGCTTGCTATGTGGTTTATGGTTTCATTTTTCGTATTGCACTTCCTACATATGGGAGAGATGTTATTTCCGTCTATCGTACTTTGAACATATCTGGTTCTTAGGGCCTGATCTTGTGCCGCTGTTATCATTCCTTCAGTTTCCTTCTTTAGCTCTCCCCTCTGTAGCATTGCCAATTGTCATCGCTGGCTAGTTCTTTAGTCTGTCTCATGTATTGTCCGTGCATTGGTTTGTTGTGCCAGTCCTCTGTTCTGTCTGTCATTCTCCTATCTCTGTATATTTCTGGGTCTTCGTCTACTTTTATCAGTCCTTCTTCCCATGCACTCTTGAGCCACTCGTCTTCACTGGTTTTCAGATATTGCCCCAGTGCTCTGTTTTCGATGTTGACACAGTCCTCTATACTTAGTAGTCCTCTCCCTCCTTCCTTTCGTGTTATGTATAGTCTGTCCGTATTTGCTCTTGGGTGTAGTGCTTTGTGTATTGTCATATGTTTCCTGGTTTTCTGATCTATGCTGCGGAGTTCTGCCTTCGTCCATTCCACTATTCCTGCGCTGTATCTGATAAATGCACTGCCCATGTGTTTATGGCTTTTATCATATTTCCGGCGTTGAGTTTTGACTTGAGCATCGTATTGAGTCTCTGCATATATTATTATTATTATTATTATTATTATTATTATTATTATTATTATTATTATTATTATTATTATTAATTGCCGAAATCTAGTTACTTTTATTACCTTTATTTTAATGAAAGTTAACAAATATTCATAAATGGTCATTAACTTTGTAAACAAAATTTCAAAGATACGAAGATAAATGAGACAATGGTAAATAAATAGATGATGAGATAATTCTGCAGATCACCGAAGGATAAGAGTATCACCATACATAAACAACTGACGAGAAAGTAAAACTTTGAAAAGTTCATTCATTGGGGCAGGGCAATTCAAGTAGTATTGCAGCGTTTCAGTAAACATAATAGACCTCAACATTTATGATACCATCAAAAAGATAGGTCTCTTATTATTATTACCACGAGCTTGTGCTGTCTCCCCCTCTAGGTAACCAGGAATAACTGTGCTACCTGCCCCCTTTAACCAGGTATTGCTGTGCTATCTGTCCCGTTTAACCAGGTATTGCTGTGCATTCTGTACCTTTTAACCAGGTATTGCTGTGCTACCTGTCCTTTTTAACCAGGTATTGCTGTGCTGTTTGTGCCCTTTAACCAGGCATTGCTGTGCTGTCTGTTCCCTTTAACCAGGTATTGCTGTGCTGTTTGTCCCCTTAACCAGATATTGCTGTGCTACCTGGCCCCTTTAACCAGGTATTGCTGCACTATCTGTCCCATTTAACCAGGTATTTCTGTGCTGTCTGTCCCTTTTATCCAGATATAAATGTGGAAACTGGAAAGCATTTTCATGATACATTTCCATGGTCTCAAGTACGTGAAATGAGGTGTGATATACCCAAAGAATTTATTTCCCACATAAGTTACAAACGGACTGGGGAAGGGTGTTTTGGGGAAGGAGAAGGGGGTATGGGTTTGAAACATACCCTTTTATCTAAGTTGGGTCAAATGATGGCGACGTGCCAAATGTCGTCTGGATCGGTCAAGCGGTTTGGTTTTCTGTAATGCACAAACATACAAACAAACATGCAAGCAAACGCAACCACATACAATGAGGAACGCTATAAGACCAATGATACAATATAGGAAGCAGCCCAATACAGAATTAAATACAAAGGAGAAAAATAAGCTATAGAAAGCTTTATCAGCAGCATAAGCCACAAAAAACTTCAACAGAATATGAGTACTGATAAGATGCTTCAATGAAAAGTACAAAATAGAGAGTTGGACGCATAACATCATACATGATTCGACGTTCCGATGTGTCAAAAAAAAAAAAGCAAGTTACACAAAATAACTCATATCTTCGAAGGTTTACAAATTACGTCAGAGGATTCTGGAAAATACTTATTTTTTATGTAAAAGGGCAAAGAATTGTAGAAGAGTAAAATAATAAAAAACAAAGTCAACCTAGCATTCATGGTTAAAAACAGCTATACCAAGGTGATTATACTTGAATGTCACGATCCCATATAATCCCAATTTTTTTATCTTTACTTCGTGCAGAACTGTGTTATTATGAGCTTTCATCTGTTAACATTGGTTGTTATTTGTTCATTTTAATATCAACACTTAAGAGCATATATGAATAAGAAAAATACTGACGCTATCAATTCCGAAAGTTCTTTGTGTTGATCACAAATATGGAATTCGTGTTAGATAAGAGAGAGAGAGAGAGAGAGAGAGAGAGAGAGAGAGAGAGAGAGAGAGAGAGAATCATACATGCGACACAATAACAGCAGCATGAACTCGAATGCTTTCCTATCTTTATTTGAAATGTTCTAATTTCTGACCTGTCAGAGACAGATTTGACCAGCGATATAAAATTTGCAAAGGGCAGACCGGTATTGACTATATGCCACTTCATCCATTTTTTTGTCATTCATATTTTGAGACACGTATTGTTGAACAACAGTAATTCCTCTCTGAAAAGCGGAGGTATTTAAGTAATACTAACCGTGTAGTTGAGGGGATGCGTTATTGCAATTAAGAAAAATCATTCAAAAAGCTTTAACTTTAATAGCAAATTGTGAACGTGACATATTTTCCTTTCATATTCAGTCGATACACATTAAAAGAAGAGAAAAACTAATCCTACCTTTTATCTGAAATTGTAGCCAAAACACCATGTTCGTCTGGGCCTACCATTACTAAACCCCTGATGAAATGTGGGGCTTTAGATCATTGGGCAATGGTGATCGCCTGCCAGAAAAGAAAGAATGGGACGAATTCAAAGTTGAACGCCAGTTTTCTGAATATAGTTAACACCTACGAACCCTTACGTAATGCTAATTATTCTATTAATTGGCAGCTAGGAACCATTAGTCAAAGTTTTCCTTGGGATTAAGCTGGTGACCTTCACTGAAGTCAAAAGTTACTGCTTCGCATATTTTGAGTCCTCATTTCATCCAGACCTACGGCCGTTTGTGCAACGATGTTTTCATGGCTTGTTTGTCCGGCAACTGGCGGGTAAACAAGACATAATTCCATTTGTCAGTAGCAGAGAGACGGGTAAACAAGATATTTTGCCATCGTTCGGTAGCCTAATGCTGGTAAATCTCGTTCCCCGAAAGCTTTTATGATTTTGCTAAAAGGAGTTTCTTGACGTCACTTGCAGCTAGAGTAGAAATAGAGAGGGGTGATTCACCGTCCTCCCGCGTAGTTTCCTATGCATGGGTGCTTGGGATCCAGGCTTTGCTAACAGAGTCATGGCTATTTTAGCACTCAAGGCAGCTTCGTAATGAGGTAAATTTACTTTCTTGTTAATAAAAAAACAGACCTGTAAATTCGTGGGTTCAGGATCAAAAAGATAAACAGAAATCACTGAAATGTATCTTATTTGGTACCAAACAGATAAGCTTAGCTGTAAAAAAAAATCCATGAGAAACATTTGTAGCAGTTTACTTTTCTATTTCTTTTCCAACGAGAGAGAGAGAGAGAGAGAGAGAGAGAGATGAGTGTTGCTGACTTTTTAAAATACATTTATATAAACTTATTTCACTAAATATTCCAGTTACATAAAATGCCAAAAGTAAAACTTGGGTAAATACCGATGTACAATAGTAAAGAAGCTGAAAAGTAGATGTAAGAAGATTACATGGGTATTAAAAAAATAATAACATGAATTTTTAAAAGAGATCGCATGGTAGGTAATATGTTTTTCATCTGAGTACATCTAGAATTGTGCGAAAGACCACTATACTTTCTTAAAGTTATTTTCCATGATCTTAGATGTATTTTTGATGGTGTCAACAAGCACGTGATAAGAAAACGTTTTTATTAGGAAGCGAAAAGAAAAGAAATTACTTTTTTATTTTCGGCTCCAAAAAGAAATGAAAGAGCTCTCCATGTTAACTTTGTAGTACAAAATTAGACTGATTCGATGATTTAGACGAGAGAGAATGCAATGACTGATAAACAGGGAATATTGACCATGAAAATTCTGCATGTTTGTAGAGTTAGCATAACGTACTTTTAATAAGTCCCAGAAAATATGACATCAAACGAATTCACCTAAAATATCTTGGAGCGGTTTTACTGCGAGGTATTATTTTCGTGGCACACCTACTTCACGTCATAACCATCCGGGCCTGACGACAAAAATGTTGAGAGTATTTTATGTGGAATGCAATGTAAGAGACCACTCAAGGCTTTAAGTTAGGTTGGATTAGGTGTTTATTCTCCATTCCATGATCATTTGAAGTAATTAAAGTGTTTTTTAAATCTATCCTCATTCAAGAGTTGTTGGGCAATGAATTTGTATTGAAAAAAAGAAAAAACAAGAGATTTCTCACCAAAGAAAATTTTCAAACTGTTACATTGTTTTGGAGGCCATTCTGGTATTTTGCTGTTTCTCTTGTGTTTAGTCGTTACAGACATTTCAAATAGGACAATCAGTTTTATTCAACATATAAAGGAAAATCCCCTATATGTTGATGTTCTGCTCGATAAGTCAAAATTCATCTTATTGTCCATGTTACTTGTTCAAAGATTGATCCTTGACATTGTTATATATATATATATATATATATATATATATATATATATATATATATATATATATATATCGAGCTACAATGTCCTTTAATATCTAATTCGCTCTACCCTCGGAATTAATATATTTTCATATATGCTTAACCGAAGGGGAATTTTTTCTCGATAATAGACTTGCCTGGATCGGGGCGCGAACCCAGGATCCTTCCAAATCCAGGAACGTCAGTGAAGCTTTTACCTACTACACTACGCGCCCGATCCAGGCAAGTCTATTATCGAGAAAAAATTCCCCTTCGGTTAAGCATATATGAAAATATATTAATTCCGAGGTAGAGCGAATTAGATATTAAAGGACATTGTAGCTCGATATATGAATATGATCACGGAAAAGTGATATGACATATATATATATATATATATATATATATATATATATATATATATATATGTATATATATATATATATATATATATATATATATATATATATATATATATATATATATATATATATATATATATCATTCGAGCTACAAATGTCCTTTAATATCTAATTCGCTCTACCTCGGAATTGATATATTTTCATATATGTACCGAAGGGGAATTTTTAGTTGATAATAATTTCGTTAACGTCACTGTCCGTTCTGATTTCGTTTCCCGTCCACTGGACGGTGGTTCGATCCCATGAGGGGACGAAATTATTATCAACTAAAAATTCCCCTTCGGTACATATATGAAAATATATCAATTCCGAGGTAGAGTGAATTAGATATTAAAGGACATTTGTAGCTCGAATGATGTATATGAATCACGGGATGTGATAATTATTCATATATATATATATATATATATATATATATAGTATATATATATATATATATATGTGTGTGTGTGTGTGTGTGTGTGTGTGTGTGTGTGTGTGTGTACTTGGATTTCGCTTCCGTGAGAACACTAAGGTCGCTTTTCACTTATGAGTGGTGGACAGATGGACAATAAGTTTCAGTTCTATAAAATCACTTTTCCACCCAAGGTCTAGAAGGTTCAATATTATACCTTCATATTTCATTTTGTGGACTGCCCTTTCAATAATTACCTGCGAGTGAGCCACTCTATAAGCAGGAATACAAATGGGTCTGGTGTTTAGCGGTATGCCAGTACAGTGTGAAATAAAATGTTTCCTAAATCATCTCATTCTGTAGCAACAGAAACAGAAAATAATCAGTTTGTCAAATAATACTGCTATGGGTTTAGTCAAGCTGTAATCAGGTCCCTCATCTATGTGTGTTCTATTAGCATTGATTTGAGAGCTTATCATCGATGGTTTCGATATTTCCTCTTTCCTTCTACGTAGGAATATCCATTGTCATGGTCTGGGGAAAATTTAGGAAAGGATTATCCAATAAGTAGTTAGTTGTCTGGCCTTGATTGTAAACCAGGTTTATTTCAGTGCTTGAGTATATATTCTTGTTGCTCTGGGGCTAAAGAAATTCACAGCGATATCTCTCTCTTCTTTGAATTAATTCTGATGTCCAGTAGTGGGTAATCAGTACGAGTCACGTTGCCGACCTGACCACGAGAAGTGTAAAAGTCTGCTGCTGCTCATGCAAACATATACTTGTCGAATTCAGATATATTTATTGATGCTTGAATAGACCCATTCTCACTATCGTAGTGAAGTGTGCAATCGTTTTTATTATTTTTGTTAAGGTAAAAATATATAGAATCTACTGCGTAACTTTTTACCAGATATACTTATATAATTGTAATATGTGTATGAGCTGCAATGGACTTATATCCTTCTCATGGCCAGATCGGCAGAGTGACCTCGTTCTGATTACCTGAATGCCGGTTCGATTCTCGTTACCGAACGTAAAATTACGTGCTGTATCTTGCATTTGGGTCGAACTGTAGTGAAAATGTATCCAAAAAGTGTGAAGACTTCGAGAGGTTAAGAGGGCACTGTGGCTATTATTACAATTATATATATATATTATTACAGTCGTGAGAGAGAAGGGTAATTTACCATTTTAGCAGGTGGGTTCAGTGGACCATAATAATACAAAATAAAGGTATTTGAATGAGAATACGATCAAACAAGATTTAAATATAATAATGCAAAAATTATTTACAAAACATTGCGATTAGACTTAACGTCAATATAAAAGGAACACATATGCCATAAAGGACAGGAATGACACAATAGGACAAAATAAATGACAAATGACAACCACGTCTCGAAAAGTAATCACACTAGAAATTAAGAATACTTGAAACAAAAGCACAATTCGTTATTAAACCCTTACAACAATATCACTTATACTTAGGTTATAGATACATCACAATAAAGTGGACTGCTTCCCTGCTGGACACCAAAGTCCTTGGTTTAGTTGCTGAGTGGAGACTGATTCAAAATTACATTTAGGGGTCGAAGAAATTTAGGATGGGCAGAGCAAGTAAGAACAAGGAGTGTGAAACAAGGCAAACAGGTTTCTAGGAAAGGACAAAGGAAAGTGGTATACAGGGGAAAACAGTCAGGCAAAATATATGCAATAATTACAAAAATGTGGAAGGTGTAATACCTCCCCCTAGAGGATCAAGCCCAGCAGAGTGGCTTTATCAAAGTTAAACACCTTACATCTCCTGAGAAGGTTGAGAATGGGCCCGTGACAAGGCATCAGCAAATACGTTGTCGCTGCCCTTGAGGTGCTTTATTTGAAGGTTGAAGTTTTGAAGATATAAAGCCCATCTTAGTAAGCGCTGATTATGGGCCTTGGAGAGCAAGAACCAAACTTAAAAGCTCCTTCTCTATGGTACTGTAGGACAGCTGATGAGGCTTGAAGCTACTGGAGGTGTATCCTATTGGGTGGAGTACCCCATCAATTTCCTGCAGCAACACTCCTCCAGCACCCATGTTGCAAGCGTCTACTTGCAAAGAGAAGGGTTTAGAAAAATTAGGACTGTGTAAGACTGGCTCACTACTCAAAAAATATTATAAATGTTCAAATGCTGCCTGATATCTTTCATCCCATTCATACTTCTTTTTAGGGCTGGTAAGACTGTAAAGGGGCAGCTACTGAAGCAAAATTACGGCAGAACTTCCTGTAATATGAAACCATACCTAGAAATCTTTTAAGGGATTTCCTAGTCTTAGGTTCTGGATAGTCAAAAATGGCATTAACATTTGCAGTTTTAGGCCTGACATTACCTCCACCCACAATATGTCCCAAGTAAGTAACTGTAGCTTAACCAAAAACACATTTTTGTAAATTTATTGTTAACTGGGCTTCTCTTAATCTATCAAAGAGCATATTCAAATGTTTCATAAGCTCTTCCCAAGAATCTCCCATCATCAACATATCATCTAGATATGCAAATACTCCCTCTAGACACTGAATGGTGTAGTTAATTATGCGTTGAAATGTGGATGGGGCATTTGTTAAACCAAAGGCATTACCTCATACTGGAATAACCCAAAAGGAGTTATGAAAGCCGATATAAGCTTGGCTCTAGAAGTTAACTTCACCTGATAATACCCCTTGAGGAGATCTATCTTAGCTACATACTTTGCTTGGCCCACAGAGTCTATAAGGTCATCTAGACGGGGTAAAGGGTAACTATCCTTAACAGTAGCAGAATTTACTCTCTTGTAGTCTGTACACAGTCACATGCTGCCATCCTCCTTTGGTACCAATAGACAGGGAGACGCCCATGGTGACTTGCTTGGTTTAGCTAATCCAGCTCTCAGAAGATATTCACTAGTTTCTTGGCTGGGCTGATGCGATAAGGGTGTTGTCGTATGGGAGCAGTTCCTGGTATTAGTTCGATGTCATGGGTGAGGACTGTACACTGACCTGGATTTCCCCATAAAGTTCTGGGTAAGAGTAAATAAGATTTTGAAGTCCTTCAGATTGAAAAGGAGAAAGATGTTGACATGAGTTTTCAAAGTCTTTCAGAACAGCACCATTATCTACAAAATGCCACGAATAGATGAATTCAGGTTCACTTACTTCAGGTTTCTCGTCCTTGACCTTAACATTAACATTAACAATTTTGTCTCCATAACCAGTTTCAGTATTCCTGGAATGATACCTTTTAAGCAGATTGGCATGGATAATTTGAGTACTTTTCCTTCTATCAGGGGTTTCAATCACATAGGTGTGGTTATTGACATTTTTAACTACTTTATATGGACCAAAGAATTTGGAGGAAAATGGGGATCCAGGGATAGGAAAATATGCTAACACAAGATCTCCTGGGTTGAACTTCCTAATTTTAGTTTTTTAATCATAACTATTTTTCATTTTAATCTGAGCTTTGCTTAAGTTTTCACTGGCTATTTTACGGACTTTGGAAAGGGTTTCCTTAAAGTTACTCAAATATTGTTGAACAGTTACAGTCTGATTAGAGTCTGGGGGCTTTAACCATTCATCTTTAATTAATGCAAGGGGTCCTCTTAATAATCTCCCATATACCATTTCAAAAGGAGAAACACCAAGGGAATACTGGGAGACTCACGTATAGCAAACAACAAAAACTTTACTCCTTCATCCCAATCAAGATTGCTTTCTAAACAAAACGTTTTTAACATACTTTTAAATGTTTGGTGCCATCATTCAAGAACTTATTGAGATTCCGGAATATATGCAGATGATATAAGCTATGTTTTATATTTAATTCCTTTAGGATTTCTGAAAAGAGTTTACTTGTAAAGTTAGAACCACGATCAGTTTGGATATCCTTGGGGATCCCATAAGTAGTAAAGAAACTTAAAAGGTGTTTGGCAATATTTTTGGCAGATATATTCTTAAGTGGAACGGCCTCTGGAAAACGAGTACTGGGACACATAAGAGTTAATAAATATTGGTTACCACCTTTCGTCTTGGGCAAAGGTCCAACACAGTCTATTACTAATTTCTCAAAGGGCTCATGTGTAACTAATATAGGCTGTAAAGGGGCTTTAGGAATTACTTGGTTAGGTTTGCCAGCTATTTGGCATACATGACATGTCTTTATGAAATCTACGTCTTTCTTCAAATTAGGCCAATAGAACTTATCAAGTATTCTATAGTAAGTTTTGTATTGTCCCAAATGACCACCTGGTCCATCATGTGCAATTTCCATTATATGAGTGCCTACTGAAGAAGGGACAACAATTTGGTATTTCTCACTCCAGGTATCGATATTTGAATAGAAGTACGGTAAAAACGCATTAGGATACCATTATTATGATAAAAAGAAGGGGATTTATTCAAAGATGGTATATCAACAGCCTTATCATGCAAACAAGATAAAGATTGATCTGACCTCTAACTTAGCTTTCTCCATTTCAAATTTTTCTCTTTCTTCCTTAAGAGAAAACTCACTTCTCTTTTCAGCGGCTTGCAAAGCTAACTCTTCCTGTCTTAAAGCTAACTGAGCTTTTTCACGCTCGACTGCAAGACGTTCAAACTCTAGCTTTTGTTCAATTATAAGGGAAGGGGTTTCTGGAACAAGATACTGCCTAGCTTCGTCACCCAAGGTTCAAATACGCATATAGTGATCTATTATCACTCTCCTAATGTCAAACTTACGCATACTAGAACGTACCTCAAGGTCTAAATGCCTAGCTACTTCCATTAATTCAGACTTCCTAGCATCGGTAAGGGTATGCAATTCAGAGGAAGGATCCTCCACAAACTTTTGAGTATCAAACTTCGCCATTGTGAAAATTAAAAAGAAACTTCAAGAATAATATAAACACCGGAATTAGAGTTTTACAATTCTTAAATTGGAGCTCACTAAGTTAAGCATTGACCACGCATAAAACCATAAACCACGCATAAATAGTAACAGATTAGACGAATATTTATACACAAAACATTTTAGATATGGGAAAATGAGAATGAATAAGGACGAGCTAGAAGTATTTTACTCCCGTTTTCAAACCAAAATGAAGTCAAAAGAAAGTACCGTCGCTCAGCTAACAATCGTAACTTACTACACTTTGATTAGAACGGTAACTTCACACACATATGTCGAGGCGTTAACAAGATTCATTACACTTTACAGAAAATGAATAACGCAAGAGACTGGTATCTAAGGACCCAGGGAAAGACTATAAGAACGTGAAAGTCACGAATGATCCGAGAGAAATGAATTTTTAACAATGGTACGACAGATTAACTTTTTAACCCGTGCACTGAGTCTCAGTTAGGAGAGATGTTGGCGGGGGGGGGGGGGGGGGGACCATAACAAGGTTCACTGATAGTCGTTTACGCACAATGGAAATAAATTCTTCAGCGGTCTAGCAAACACAAAAACTGTCACCTAATTGACTATAACTCAGGATGTTTATATCACGCAAGGTTGAATAACGAATCACCAACTACATAAACAAACAACAGATTCTTAACGAGTTTGTCAATTATTACATACCCACGAAGTTTAGCAAAAATCTCCCGGACAGGCCCCCATAATATTATTACAGTCGTGACAGAGAAGGGTAATTTACCATTTTAGCAGGTGGGTTCAGTGGACCATAATAATACAAAATAAAGGTATTTGAATGAGAATACCATCAAACAAGATTTAAATATAATAATGCAAAAATTATTTACAAAACATTGCGATTAGACTTAACGTCAATATAAAAGGAACACAAATGCCATAAAGGACAGGAATGACACAATAGGACAAAATAAATGACAAATGACAAATGATAAATGACAACCACGTCTCGAAAAGTAATCACACTAGAAATTAAGAACACTTGAAAGAAAAGCACAATTCGTTATTAAACCCTTACAACAATATCACTTATACTTAGGTTATAGAAACATCACAATAAAATGGACTGCTTCCATACCGAACACCAAAGTCCTTGGTTTAGTTGCTGAGTGGAGACTGATTCAAAATTGCATTTACGGGTCGAAGAAATTTATGGATGGGCGGAGCAAGTAAGAACAAGGAGTGTGAAACAAGGCAAACAAGTTTCTGGGAAAGGACAAAGGAAAGTAGTATACAGGGGGAAACTGTCAGGCAAAATATATACAATAATTACAATAATGTGGAAGGTGTAATACTATATATAATATATATATATATATATATATATATATATATATATATATATATATATATATATATATATATATATATAATTTATATATATATGTGTGTGTGTGTGTGTGTGTGTGTGTGTGTATGTGTGTGTGTGTGTGTGTGTGTGTGTGTTTTATTAAATAAGTAAATACCACAGGAAACCTGTGGTATTCGCTTAT
>NC_061089.1:11392854-11397854 GCF_015104395.2 Macrobrachium nipponense
TATGGGTGTGGGTATGGGAACTAGCAAATTCGAGTGATAGTGAGCATCTGCTAATATATCTATATATATATATATATATATATATATATATATATATATATATATATATATATATACAGTAAATGAAAATCATTTATGCTGTGATGACTGCCTGATCCCTTAACTGTCAGCCATTTGGTTACTGGATGTCTTAGACTGTCAAGCATTTGGTAACTGGATGCCCCAGTCTTAGGAACCTCAGGAGAAGCCTTCTCTAGAGGCCCGAGACGAAAATGGTCGGTGTATTCTAGCTAGAGTCCTCGGGGATGAGGTTGTTTATGACGCCAGTGGCATGTTGAGATTTGTATCAGAAACAGCTCTCCAGCAAAAGCTATAGATTCAGTGTTTATATATATATATATATATATATATATATATATATATATATATATATATATATATATATAATCATGTCATCGTGCACGTCTTTTTTATGTAAGCATCGTCAATCTCCATATCTGATGTCGGTGTCATTGTCCTAAGTTAAAACGTTATATATATATATATATATATATATATATATATATATATATATATATATATATATATATATATATATATATATATATATATATATATATATATATATATATATATATATATATATATATATATATATAATCATGTCATCGTGCACGTCTTTTTTATGTAAGCATCGTCAATCTCCAGTAATCCACAGATATACTAGGGACAAATAAGAAGCATGATATGAAACGTAACCGGTTTTATCTCTAAGATGCTTTCATGAACGCTTATACAGAGTGGATAAATATTTATTATCTATACGACGGTAACAGTCCAAACAAACATACACAGTTAGAAAAAGAATAGATGGCGTGATAGAGGCACGGGAAAGGGATACTCTTAATATCCAGTATGCACGAAAGTGTTTGCAAAACAGAAGGGAATGGTACGGGGTGTGTAGGATGTCCGCCATGCAACTATGGCCAGCAAAAGGAGAGTCCAATATTGTCCAGGTTTACTGCACTAGTAGCTTGTCCACAATTCAGCAATTAAGTAAAAATAGGGTGGTAACTGATGTTATATATATATATATATATATATATATATATATATATATATATATATATGTGTGTGTGTGTGTGTGTGTGTGTGTGTGTGTGTGTGTGTGTATGTGTGTGTGTGTATGGGGTGTGTGTGTGTTGTGTGTGTTTACATGTATATTCCTACTCCTCGTGTTAAGCATCACCGAGACGCTATGGTTTAAACTTCCACATTCTTTAATATTTAGTCTTCTTCATCAGGTACCGATGAATCGGTACCTGACAAAGAAAGCTAGTAAGTGATAAACATTCCCTGTAAATTCAAAAAATTTGGATCCTAAACCATCCATTCTCACTGAATCCTTATACGAATAATAGGAGTGCATATATATATATATATATATATATATATATATATATATATATATATATATATATATATATACTTAATGTTCGCGTATGTGCATGCCACGAACCTTTGCAATCAAGTGGCCGTGTCAATCAGGCAATCGCGATCACGCCTCCTCCACTAGATTATCTCGACCCTCCAGTCGTTATCTTCTTAATATATTCACGGTTGATGAACTTCCGGTCATTTGGCCACCTATTCCCTCAGACTATTTATTTATTTATTTATTTTTCTTTTGCGCAAATGAAAGAGATGATAAGTCGTAAGTGCCGAATGATTTCGATATTTATTCTTCCCGGATGATTTTGATGAAATCGCTGTGAGCGTAGCACAAAGTACTTAACATTATCGTAGTGGAATCCAGGCTCAAAATAGTTTTCATCACTGTAGTAGTGCGAATAATTGTAAGAGAAGCAATGAAAACCTCAAGGATCTTAAAGGATCCAGTGATTATGACCTTATTAGTTTTCCGGTGTAACATTTTTACCAACATGTCATAGCCAAAGTCGAAAGCAAACCTTTCATGAAGACGCTCAAACGAAATCAAGCGCGTTGCAGCTAGACTTACCTGATTAGGTCTATCAAACGTTGATGAACATTCCATTCAAGCTCGAGCAGTACTCAAAAATAACAAATATATAAAAAATGCCTAATCGAGTTTTCTGTACAGCGTATAATCAAGGCCACCGAAAATATATCTATCTTTCGAGGCCTCGTATAATGCTGTATGAACTGCCCATGGAACTTTAACCACGGCCCGTTGGTGGCCTATCCTATGTCGTTGTCAGACGTACGATTATGGCTAACATTAATCTTACATAAAATGAAGACAACTGAGGGTAGAAGGCTGCAGTTTGTTATATTTGATGATTCGAGGGTGGATGTCAACATACCAATTTGCAGCCCTCTAGCCTCAGTGGTTTTTAAGATCTGAAGGCGGACTTACCTGCTGTCTTGACTGTTTTGCAAATCATAAGACAGATCGTCAGGGAGATGAACACTTATTTCTACACGAAGAAAGAAACACCCATCGTTTGTCAGCTTTATGGGCTCATCGCATCGCAAGCAAGCAACCATTCAATATCTAAATCACCAACCCACCAACCACTTGTCATCGGCAGATTCTGACCATTCGACGACCAATACTGAAATCTTAAAATCAACTCATAAAAACAATGTATGATTCTCAGCCCACCAATAAATTTCCTTGCCTACCTGACTCCGACCATTTGGAATGAATGATGAAGCCATCCGGGATGGTGGATGGTATCCCCGGAAATGTATAGTTAGAAATCCCTTCAAAATATGACTTCGGGAAAAGTACAATGGCAACTTTCTGAATAAATCTGAGTTGCTCTTTGAACTATAGAAATTTTAAAATAGAATGTAGATATTTAAGACGTTTCTTGTGCCACATATTACTTTTTCATCCATAGCGTGTTTGCGGGAGGGAAATATGTACGAGCCAGAGTAATAATATTGTTCGAGTTTTAGTATAACATTTGGCGAGTTATAAGTGAGACATGAGAATTTAGTACAGGCAGCAGTCATAATCACATGATATATAAACATTACGCATCTGTATTGTTTCCTTTTTTTATTATCTAACCCTCACAAACTGTGGAAAAGTCAGTGATTTCAATCAGGAGCTTTGCATAAAAACTAATCGTACTTAAAAAGCTTTTGTGGATAACTAGTAGGGAAACGTGGTAAAAAAATAAAAAATAAAAAAAACAGGATTTTCCTTTAAGTAAAGATTCATGCTCGTTTGTACGTTTTAGATTATGGGCTCTTGCTTTGTAAATAAAAAGGGAGAAAATAATGTACCTAGAATTTAAACAAATTTTAAATGCTTGTGAAATTGATCTTTGTGCATTGTAAATTTCGTACTAATATTTATTCAAGCATTGCTGTCTGACATCAGTGAAAGAATTTTCCAACCTGAAACCAGGTATCTAATGTTTTCCATATTGAATCCTTGATGAATTCTTGCAACTTTCAGAGCAAGGCCAATAAGTTTCCTGATGTGGCTTACGGATTTTCTCTCCAGTGGTACAGAGAAACTCAAGGTGCAAATGGCACATACCATAACAAGTCTAGAAATGTCTGCTAAAAATGCGTTTCCCAGATGTGCTCACAATTCTCCTCTGTCGGAGGAACCCTTTCGACTTTGGCTCTCGCGAGAATTCCCAGCACAACTGTACTTCCTGAGATTTAGGTATGAATTCCTAGATCTAAGTCGTCATATATCTCTGAGTAAAATTCCCATATTGGAAAGATATAGTCGCCCAATATATCCAGTCGAATCTTTCTATGTTAAAGAAACTGCAATTTCTTAAACAGTATTATATCCATTAATTCTGCTTCCAAAATCTGCTTCCACAAATCTAAGCTCCTTTGTTTAATCTTCATGTTCTAATTAGCCGTTTGAGGGCCTTTTCCTAGCAAACAGGACTGTAGGTTAAGCGAATCTGGTTTTTGTTGCAGAAATTCATCTCTATGATTAATGGTGTATCTGAAGGACTGTCAGTAAGTATTGTCAAAAATGTGTGTAAGCGCTCAAAAGAACATAGCTAGGCTTTGCAATTGCTTGAAAATACTTCCGTTTGAATGGTGCTCACATCAGACTTAACAGCTGAACATTTAACAGAAGGTACAGTCGCTCTCTCTCTCTCGCTCTCTCTCTCTCTCTCTCTCTCTTACACACACACACACACACACACACACACACACATACATTTTCCTTTCTGTCTATCTGTCTGTCTGTCTGTTTCTCTCTCTCATATACATATATTATTTATATAAATTATATAATATATTATATAATTATAAATATATGTAATATATGCATAATATTACGTATGTATGTATGTATGTACTGTATGTATGTATGATGTATGTATCGGTATGTATGTATCGTATGTAGTATGTATGTGTATGTAGGTGGGTATGTATGTGTGTATGCAGCGTTCACCATGGGAATCTCATTTCAAATACATAAAGATCCGCTCGCTATTGACCTCCACCGCAAAACCATTTACGTATCGTTTACGAATATACAAGGCCTTTTACTTTTTACATTTATTCGGCGAACGGATTTTTATGTCTGGGGAGTATCGGCATATATTGGATGCCTGATCATGAAGAAACTACATCGCCTTTATTGCGTTCGGTTAAGCATTCCAAAATCCTCACTCCTCATGACCAAACACAAATACATGCCTATGCGTTATATATATATATATATATATATATATATATATATATATATATATATATATTATATATATATATATATATATCATATTATTATTTGGGTGTGAATGTATTGGTATGATGTAAAACGGAAAGAGGTTGTAGAAAAAAAAGGTCTGATATATCGTGAAGTGTGGATCTTGAATGGAAATAAGAGGAAAATGTAGCCGTTACTTTGAGAATCATTTGTGTAGTAAGTGCTTCGGTCAAGAACGATTGGAATGGTGAACATATTGGTGTTTTAAGGTAAATTTTTATAGAATATTACCAAAGTTATTTGAACTTATGACAGG
>NC_061089.1:11402854-11412854 GCF_015104395.2 Macrobrachium nipponense
TATTTCGCTTCGAGTTCACCATGCGCCATAATATCCAAATGCACATGCTTAATCACATGCCCTACATTAACTCTTCTATATCACATTTAATGACAAGCTTTCGTTTTTCTACGTTTAGTTTTTACTATAAAAGTGCATATTAGGGGCTGCATCCAGTATTTTTCTCTATAAATTCAGTATGAATTTCATATCGAATGAACACACACATATACATATACATATACATATACATATACATATACATATACATATACATATATATCATATGTGCATGTATAAATATCTTCTCATCCGATACGAAAAGCATACCTAATTATAAACAGGCATAAAATGCTCTTCGAAATCGAGTTTTCTGTACAGCGTATATTGCTGAATCAGCACCGGCCATGAAACGTTCAGCCACGGTCCTGTGGTGGCCTATCCTAAAGCGTTGCCAGGAGCACGATCATGGTTAACTTTAACCTTAGATTTGAAAAAAAACTACTGAGGCTAAAGGGCTGCAATTTTGTATGTTTGATGACTGAAGGGTGGATGATTGACAAACCAATTTGCATCCACTTAGCCTTGGTAGTTTCTCCTGACCTGAGGGCAGACAGAAAAAGTACAAACGGACTGACAGAGCCATCTCAACAGTTTTCCTTTACAGGAAACTAAAACCATATATGACTAGATGTGGTGCCTCTGCAACCCCTAATATGCATTAATATGCATCTTTAGTGTAAAAGCAAAAAAAGAAAAAGAGAAAGATAAAGGATGGTTATCATTAAATTTGATCTAGAAGACACACACATACATACAAATATATATATATATATATATATATATATATATATATATATATATATATATATATATATTGTGATGGCGTGTTAACCACCACACGATACACTTATCAAAATATAGTGTACACCTGTATTCACTAAACAGGATACGAAATTCACAAGGTGTGAAATCGTACCACAACCTTAAACCACAGTGTGCAAAATCAATTCGGGGTGAAAATAAACACTTCAGAAAAATCACTTAAATTTAATACATAATTCGTTAGGCAGAAATTACACCTGAACCTCTTCTAATACAAAAATATACGAATAACACTCACCCTTAAATAATCACTAAACAAATCCCAAATACATAACTAATAAAAGAAACCAACACATTCAAACACAAAAAGGAGGGGGTCCAGAAAGGAGGAGAAAGGCGAAAAGAGAGAATATCCTAACAAATACACACTAATATCCCTAACAACTTCTCCGTATGTTTTAAAGTTCTCCTCTTGCAAGACAAGGTGCAACTCCACGTCTGGAGGACAAATCAGGGTGATTATCAGATGCTAATCCAATCACAGCACTGAATCCAAAAAATATCAATAGGTGGCTGGCATCGACAGCAGAGGAACATTTGCCGTGAGCTCAATAAGTATATAATTTTACCTTGGGACAGAGAGGTCCCTTTGACTTTAAAACTGAACCAAAGGCATTAAGGATAAATCCTGAAGCTGCAGACTGGGAGATCCAAAAGGTATGTAGGGGGTGAATAATCTCCAGTCTATGTACATGAGCAAGGCCAAAAATCAGTACCAACGATCAGTGCAAATAGCGCCCAAGGCAATGTCCAGGAAACAACTATAGTACGTTTACTTTTCTAAGATCGCTGTGGTGTGGCTTGTGCAGATATCATACGTTGCCAATTTTCATGTTATGGTAATCATAGCAGCTTCATGGGGTCTATTGAAATAGTTTTCATTTCTTGAAATGTGGTTCTTTGTTTGCATCAGATATTTTGAATATATCTTATATTGTACATCGTTCGTTAAAACCTTAGTTTCATTAAAGAAAATGAAGATATGGCATATTTTTTCCCAGGCGATGCCAGATCTGAGTTTAGGGGACCTATGATTTTTAAGAGGATTTAAAAGGTCATGGTTAATATCATTAAAGGATACTCGCTCTCGATCACCCACTGTGATAAGTATGGACAGTCCAGCCCAAGTAACTCCCTTAAACGTCTTCACCCACCACCAAAGGCCAAGGAAATAGTCTATAATTTCCTGAAATACTATATTGTATATAAACATCATGAAGGTCCTGTAACTGATGTTTCGAAGGCTATCCAGAGAACATCTGAAGCAACAAAAGTATCAGAAATGACTATTCGTAGACTTAACAAGGAAGCAAGAGAGGAGGGAAATAGTGGAATCTCCAGTGATTCAAAAAAGAAAAAAGTGAGTCCTGTGACTGACTTGGGTGATTTTGATAAAAATGTTATGCAAAGAAGGAATGAGTGGTTGTCTTTTCTAAGGGCATAATGGATCGATTGACTTATGAATTTATGTCTCAAGTCCAAACACCGGAGCCAACAGGCCATTCAGCGCATCTATAATTATAGAGAGAGAAAATAGCTAAATAGAATCGGGAATGAAAAAATAATTAACAGGGAAGAAGCAAACCCTTTCCCTCGACTCCCAAGGTCTAAAGCGAATCTTCCTAAGAAGGATTATATCTGCGGGAAGCATTTAATGGGACTTACATACGCGTAGATATGACAACTCTGCCTTTTCTACCTGGCCCCACCAGAGCGATCTTAGAAAAGTAAACGCACTATAGCCAGTGATGCCGTTTTTTCTTCACAACATTGGCTTTCAGCTGTGTTAACATATGCATTTCATCTGATTTTTATACTTTATTTATGATTTAATGGTTAGAATGCGTCTTTTCCGATGTAGAATTATTTTCCGTGATGTTAGAAAACTACACGTCACTAGCTTAATATAAAGTATTTTTGACGAAGAAAAATAAAGGATTTCAATAAAATTCATTTGTATAAATAAGCAGGATATGTTTTATATCTTTATATTCATAACAAAACATAAAAAGGCATATATATATATAATAATATATATATATATATATGTGTGTGTGTGTGTGTGTGTGTGTACATATATACATATATGTGTGTGTATAAATCGTTGACCTATTTGAGATATTCTCTCTAATTTTCTTTACCTTAGCTAGATAGGAAAAAATCAATATTCTTAAAGAATATTTGAAAATTAGCCATCTAACAAATCATCATAAGTGACATTAATACAAGAGCATTTTGTCATGGTTGTAAACTGCCGCAAAATGCTGAACGTTAACTGAAAACTTTGAAGATACAATGCAAGAATTCCAAGTTTTGCATCTTGCTGGTCATTAGGCCCTTCCACAATTTGTCTAGAAGTTTCGTTTTATACAGTAATATTTTTTCTCAGTAGTAATAACATTGAGGGACTTATTATAACTTCAGTTATGATTAAATTACGTATATATTTCTGAAGAGCACTCTATTACCTTGAATTATCAGTAACTGATTCTAGGACACTAACATTTTGTCTTATAAGGTTCATAGTATAAGTATTAATTTTGAAGTATGAAGGTTAAACAAAAGTTTTGTAACAGAAGTTTAAATATTAGAAAACTTAATTTTCTTGTTGCCTGTTCCCTGTGTACTGCTTATTCCTGTTTACATCTTTAAGAAGCTAAAACTTTAATAACGAAAGCATAATTTCTATTTCAGATCCTTTAACTTGTGCCAGCTGACGCATACTGGCACGCCTGTACAAAGGTAATCCATATCTGTACAAATGAATATTGATCGTGCAAACCACAAATTTTTGAAGGCCAAGATAAAAGAAATATATGAAAAAAAAGAGTTCCATTTAGATTAAGACTTTGTAATCCCTAATGGTGATCCTAAAACAATAGCATATGTTTTGAAATCATATTTCAGTGAATAAAAATGCAAGTACAAATGAAAGCAGTATGCAGTAAGGAAGAATTCCCATTGGATGAAACGACGTTAGGAACAGCATTTCCTGCAGGCACTTATAACTTCACAAATCCGAAGTCACGAATTATGCCAGTTTTTAGCTAAATTAAAAGGGAAACGAAACTTGCAGGATCGGAAGAAAACTTCAGGAAAAATGACACACCCGCATTTTTGACTAATTGAGCGAGGAGAAATGATCAATGAAAGGGACGGCGGGACCCAGTTCCCAGCAAAAGAAACAAACTTTTCCATTATGAATTATGAACTCTGCAAAATGAGGTGCTGTCAGCTCTGGGTTTCTGGAATCGTAGAAACATTCAGTTGGAAATTCGTTGATCAAATATTTGTATGTCTTTGGATGATGAGTGATAGAAAGACCATAAGAACGTTCTCGCGTTCGGGAGTTCACCAGAATAGGATTGATTAGCACGTTTAGCCGCAGTAAGGTTACGAGGAGGGGTAAGACGAACTGGAGAAGAAGAAAAACAGAAAAATATTGGGTACAAAAAGTTAAATATTAAAAACAGTAATAGAGATTCATTTATCATTTCAAAAAAGGAGAGTTCTAACAGTATGCAGTTTCTATTTCCTGATATAATTGCTGGGTTCCCTAAGAACAAGGAAACAAGAAAAATATATGGGACACGCGAAGATCTTTTCCTTATGAAACCCTCCATTATTCTTGTTCATGTTTATAAGTGCCAGTCAACCACTAGCTTCAGACTAATCTATCGAAATGGTTTTTCGTTATTACCCAGTAATTTTATTTTAAAAAGAGGAAAACAAAGGGTAACGGTGATGGAATGGATCGATGATCTTTTCAAAGAACCAAATGGAACCGAATTACGTGTTATCAGGTAGTTTAATTACACTGCAGAGGTAATTTCTTTTGTCGGGATGAACGCAACCCACGCAACGTATCAGGTGTAGTAGTCTCTTTTGTTGGTTATACATCACGTGATGTGTTATAAATCCTTATAGTAATGAAAACCAAAGCGACAAATGTTTATGAGAATGCTTTATTTACATATCGTTACGTAATTCGGCACTGTCCACAATGCGTTCATTTTAAGGTCAACCGTGCGTGATGCAAAAGGGGAACTTTTACTGAAGCATTATGCATTGTTTGACAAGTCTTCGGAAGGACCGCACCTCCCCGGAAATCAGACGTCCACAAGAGATATTGTTTCTCAGCGAATGATTACGACGGATAATGTAAACAAGAGCACAGAAAGCTTTTCACACGTTTCGGGATAATAATCACGTCGAGTAATTGGAAAAGAGCACAATTCTCCTCTTTCATACCGTTTTGCGTAACAAACGGGAGTGTCTGCGCCAGCATTTGTGATCTTTTGTTATTTTTGCTCTCTCTCTCTCTCTCTCTCTCTCTCTCTCTCTGCACCAGTGTCACCATATGACGCGTTGGCAAATCTGGTCTGAATTTATGAGAAACAGCATGACATAAATCCTACCACACGCGCACTCTGTTCTTTTCCAAAGTGTGGTAACAGTGTGGACAGTTATTCAATATTGCCTGAAAACTCGAAATTCGGCCAAGCTTGGATGACAATGATACTGAGAGAACCTACACCATTACCCGCTCAGAGGGGCCGCCATTTGACCGCAACCCCGGCTAACTTCCAAACCCGTTACCTTACGCCAGATGCTGGTCATATAACCAGCGTTCCCAGATCATTGGCTGCGCATTCGTTCTTATTCATGACCTTCGACAACTCACGTTTTATTAGATTTTATCCCTCTTCCCATGTGAGATATTATAATCGATATCTATTATTTGTCAGTCATGGTGTATTTCCAACTTTAAACACACATTCTCTCTCACACACACACAAGTTTTAATATTTCTTAGTATTTTTACAAAATCACTATGGGGTACGATGTTGCAAACCCAGTGAGCTCTACCAGTCATTTGTATATATATATATATAGATATATATATATATATATATATATATATATATATATATATATATATATATATATATCAAGAGCCAGCAGGAAAAATGAAAAGCAGCAGTACCTAGCGCTTTCGTGTATTCTTGATACACCTCATCAGGGTACAAAATATAAAAGAATGAAAAATAGCTTCGAAATATCAAAGGTAAACATAAAAACAAAAAAGTAAAATACAGAACAATCAAACAGCCTTGTCAAGAAGCAAATGGTCCACAGCCTAAAATTACACTCAAAGGACAACAACAAATGGAAATGGAACTACTAAGCAGTCAATTACATAGTTACGAGGTTGTCAACAATACATTTCGTAAGCCAGTTATCTAGTTTATATTGTCCGTTGCTAATATTAAAAACACTACTTGACTTATATTTTAGTGCTCTCTTTTCACATATGAATAATTTTAATCACGCAATTAATTGGAACAACTCAAAGGAAATTTTATTTTGTAGAGACATTATTAAAAGAAACATTATAGAATCTAGTATAATAAAATATAAGTCAAGTAGTGTTTTTAATATTAGCAACGGACAATATAAGCTAGATAACTGGCTTACGAAATGTATTGTTGACAACCTCTTAACTATGTAATTGACTGCTTAGTAGTTCCATTTCCATTTGTTGTTGTCCTTTGAGTGTAATTTTAGGCTGTGGACCATTTGCTTCTTGACAAGGCTGTTTGATTGTTCTGTATTTTACTTTTTGTTTTTATGTTTACCTTTGATATTTCGAAGCTATTTTTCATTCTTTTATATTTTGTACCCTGATGAGGTGTATCAAGAATACACGAAAGCGCTAGGTACTGCTGCTTTTCATTTTTCCTGCTGGCTCTTGATATACAATCTTCACGTGTTACTTGTGATCGTATAATATATATATATATATATATATATATATATATATATATATATATATATATATATATATATATATATATACTATATATATATATATATATATATATATATGATATATATATATATATATATATATATATATATATATATATATATATATATATATATATATTAATAATAAATAAGTGAAGAATTAAAAGCTGTGGACCCCGAGGGATGAGGAAATACCAACCTAAATGGCAGATGGACATCTTCTGAGCCAGGACAGTCGATCACTTGTTCCACCCGAATGCAAAGTTAGAAAAAGAAAAATTGCCTTGTAACTGCTTGGCTTGGTGAGGAAACATCGTACCCCATATTGATTTTTGTAAAAATACTAAGAAATATTAAAATGTTAAGTACTAAGGTTTTCGCATATGTATTGGTGTGGTACAGGGGACAAGAAGTTTGTGGTAGTTATTTGCACAATGAGAGCTGAATCTTTTTGAGGCAAAAGTGAAACGGAATTATATGCAGGAATGAGAAGGACAAATAGTGACTGTGCCTGAAAGGTGTAGAGCCACTGACGCACTTGCACCTTTACACTTAGGAAGTATCTGGTAATTTCAAAAATAAATGAGAAAGTGAGAGATAACAATGCTAAAGGTCACTGATGGAGTTCCAGAGGCATTTAAAAATGGAGGATCTTCTTGAAATGCTTTTGGAAAAGTACAGTTGGTGAGTATACTGAGGAATGAAAATAACAGAGATTGGGACTACTAGATTATGTGTTACTACAGAGTAGATGGAAGAATATCTTAATTATCTATTTGTGAAAAGAGTAGACGGAAGTATATTTGATCATTATTTGGTTGAAGCAAAATCTTAGGTAATTCTATACTTCATGTTCTCCTTACAGTCAATAATAGCATAATTGCAAAGTAAATATATTACCATTAGCCCTTCCCAGTAACTCTATCGCCCTTCCTTCCTTTTCTCAAAAGTCCTTTTGTCATAAACCCTAAAAGACAAACTTTAAGATTCATAATAACGTTTATCAGGCATGCATAACTATAGCTATAACACCATTACTAAAAATAATAGAATATGATATAATAGAAAATCATATAACGATAACAACGAAATATAAAAAGTCATTTTAGTCTCTGAGCTACGTCTGGGCTAGACAAACACATTAACAGACACCCGGACGCCATTCATCATGTGGGGCGGTCTTGGAAGATGAAAAGGACTGAGGAAGATTTACTTTCCCAAACTAAATATAAGCAGAATTTTGTCGGCAGAGTTAGGCATATTTGATGCTCTCGGTTTATTCTCTTTTTCAAGGCATTCCTTAAAGAAAAAGTGTGATATTTCTTATGCAAACGACAGAGCTAGGACAATGTATAAAACTTTAGCATTTTCTGACTATTTCCTCCAAACCTAAAGTCACACTACTTTGTTTTTTAAAGAGAGAAACATAGATTTTTAGAACTCTGAACTGCATATTATTTTCATGAGCCAATATTGATTTTAAAGGTAAAACATTAATCTATTCTAACCTTTGGCTGCACAAATACACGAACGGACAGATCCAGCCAAAGATAAAAGAATTGGGTAGGGTAGAATTGGGTTAATTTTATCTTATCAGATTTTCACAACTGTAAAGAGTTTCCTTAAGCTTAGTTTTTACACATCAGCAAATAATGAATGTATGAAATTACATAAGATTTCCTTTGATCTAATATCTTTCTGTGGTAACCAAAAATCGAATCTTTTTTTTTACGCAAAAGGACTAAGGTCTTCATAAATTGAGAACGTAATTGCGATGACGTCCTCGAATGGCACTGAGTCCTTTGCGCCTGTATTGTGCTGCAGTCATTTGGTACAAAAGAGTAAAGTTATAAAATGAAACCCAACACCTTAAAGATATCGATGAATAAGTATAAATAATTAGCATTCTTGACATGGAAAAAATCGTGCTTTTCTATTCGCATTAACCATAGTGAAGGTACTGTTGGGATATTGCCATACTTTAAATAGGACTCGGGACAACTTTCTATTTTGGATTTTCCTCCGTTACGACGTTGTGACCCATTCTTACCCATTCACTCTCGCAGGCACGCACACACATACATATATGTACACCTTTCAAGTAAGGTGACATGACCATAACTCACTCCTGCCAAATAGCACATTTTGCAGAGTATGCTATCTGTGATAGTATGTCTATTTTACACACATCCGCATATACATGTGCAGACACACGCACACACACACACACACACACACACATATATATATATATATATATATATATATATATATATATATATATATATATATATATATATATGCGGATGTGTGCAAAGTAGACATGCTATCACAGATAACATATGCTGCAAAACATTTTATTTGACAGGAGTGAGTTATGGTCATGTCACCTTACTTGAAAGCCGCAATATGAATCCTGGTTAAGGAAGGAGGACTCGCCGAAAACAATTTCCTTTGGGTTAGAGTTATTCCTAAGGTAAAAAGGAAAGAATTTAGGTTAATACCTCCTCGGTGGAACGAGTGTACAGTTCAGAAACATGGGGAGGGATGAGTAGTGTAAGACCTAGCGTCCTTTTAGATGGCAAGAATGAAATATCTCATTTGCGGTGACAAGGTATATGTGTTTCAGATCATTATCCATTTTTCATTGGCCTGCTCGGGATTTCCATGGAAGACAATAGCTCAAGAACCACTTCAATTCTGGGTCTTTATACTCAAGGGATGGCCTTTGAAAATAAACTACCTGACTGTCCAGCATTTAATGGAAGTATTGATACCTAAATAAGTGGATGTAGGATACGAAAATGTCGGCTTTTTATATACTGTGAGCCAGTGATGTGAGATATGCCTAACTGTAAAGACATCTCAGGACGAAGCTTTGTCACCAAATTCTTATTGTCGTTTCAATCAGAAACATTGTTTGTGGAAGAAAGTATTGAAACCTCTCATATCTGATTCCAAAATGTCAATATTATCATCGCATAAATCATCCGGATTCTGCCTTGATGATTCAATACTTGTTTTGAACGTTTCTGTTTGTTGATGAATCCCTTTCGTTTTATGAGGGCAAGCAATGCGGCAATCTCAGACTGCAATAGTCACGCTGCTCCCAGTTACAAAATGTCTTTAGATTTCAACCTGATATGCTGTTTAAAATACCTATGAACAAGATTTTTTTACCTAACTTAGTTTACAGACTTTGAACTGACGTAATAGGCAGATTAACTGATCAGTTAGAAGGAAAATCAACCATTTTATAGGACATATGACATTCCCTGTCTCATACTTGTGGATTTGGAGTAAACTGAAATTGGATTGAACGACG
>NC_061089.1:11417854-11420354 GCF_015104395.2 Macrobrachium nipponense
GTAGATATGTAAACTGCCTGAGAAAAATGTCGAAATTGGAAACCGAATTCTGTTAATCCTTTTTATAAAAATTGGTTCAAACCACACTAGTAACCACTTCCTTTTTTTTTTCTTTTTTCGAAGAGAGCACCGTCCATTAAACTTATTAATCTTCGTTCCTCCATGGAATGACGTGGAGTTTTATTTCATTCATGAAAAGGTTAATAAAACCAAAACCATTGCAATCTTCTTCAAAATCTGTATTTCACGTGATTTTTATTCTGTTGTCTTTGAATTAAAGGAGATATTGGTAAACAAAAGACAGCTAAGAAATGTAAGAAATGTAAGTGTAATTGTCTTCTAGATCAGACGTAGCAAAATTATGCGCTGTATGGATCACTTATGGAGATCATAAATAGAAAGGATGATTTGTGGGTGAGGTGTATTTTCATGTTCAAAGGTCATATCAGAATGTCAAATAATCATTTGGGGCTGCAAAAAAATACAGCAAGTTGACAGGAAATGACTTAGGAAATAGCTCGCCCTGATATTAACGTTCCCATTAACTTTTTTATTTTTAGCGGCTGTTAAAATAATGTAAAATATCAGAATCACTCTGGATTTATAGAGTGGTCAGATGCCGTTTGTACTTTGTTATTTCAACGCTGTCTGTGTTTTCTTTTTAAAACCAAAGGTATCCCTTCTGCAAGGTGATTTTAAATGCCATAGACACGTCACACGTCAAATGGATTCACCCAGTAATCATGACTCGAAAGAACAGTTGGTGTCTATGCCTTTTTCCTTGAGTGTGACTTTGTCTACCGATACAAAACTACCGATACAAAAAAGAAAATAAATCTCTCTCCCAGATGCCGGGATTGATCTTTAATGAAACATTTCCCTGCTTGACGGGTAATATGAAATGTCTTTATGTCGTAGCCTAATGGGAGACTGTTGAAACGCACGATAATTATAATCTTGTTCATGACTCTACAACATTTTCACTTATAAGAAGATAGTACAATTGGCCGGGTTCATAAAGACTGCAGACTGATTTTTTTTAGTTGATATTGCAAGAGCAAATTGATAAACGGAAGTGAACAGAGTAAATCAGACATTGAAGATAATTGTTGTGTCATGTCCCACAGGTGGGCAGTGTCGTCGGTGCACCTCACGTTGCTCACTGTAGGCATTACTTAAGGGTGTTTGATGAGCCTCTTCAGGTCTATTTTCAACCACGTTTTAGTCTTCTACTTTACCTTCATCCGCTCTCCCTTTCTTCAGTCTTGTTATCTTATCCCCATCTTCGTACAGCTGTGGGATTTTCTCCCTGTTCCACCTTTAGTATCCTTGTTCTTCACGACCTTCGTTTGTTTAATCTCTTCATCTTGCTGCCCGACACTCCAGCTCCCTCTTTTCAGTGTCTTAACCGCCGAGAGGGAGTGGCCGAAAGTGCCACAGTTCAATTTACTCATTCTTGATAAAATGTCTTCTGAAGTAGATGGGCGCACAAGGAAACACAGGTTAAAAATATGCCTCAGTTTCTTCGGAGCAATCTAGTTTTTTGTACATCGTATTATCAAGGCCAAAGATAATAGATCTATCTTTCGGGGGTCTTTGTATAATGCCGTATGAGCTGCGGTCCATGAAACTTTAACCACGGTCCGGTGGTGACCTGTCCTATATAGTTACCAGATGCACGATTATGGCTAACTTTAACCTCAAAAAGTGCGGACGGACAGACAAGGCCATCAAGGTAGTTTTCTTTTAGAGAAAGTTAAAAATGAATGAAAACGCCATTTTACCCAGTCTCTCAGTCCCTGCACAAGCATTTCATTGACGTAAATAGAATACCAAGCAAATAATTGAAGTGTTTAAACAGCAAGACAGAAGAAAAGAAAAAGGAGTGGAGGTAGAGTAAAAGGCTAAAAAGTGGGTCCAATTAGTGGACGAATGGACGCTACGAAACCCTACAGTAATGCCTGCTGTACAACAGCAAGGTGCACTGACGCCACTAACCCCAGCGGGGAGGGAACTACTTTGCAATTTTACTTTACTTCAACAGAATGAAAGCGACATTCGGAAGAGCACCAGGGGTGGTGTGATCTTCCCTTCCCGTGTTCCTGCCAATTACTGGTAAATTTAGGCCTGATCAATTAATACTGGAATCTAAGGATTACCCCTCGCAAGTTTCCAAGGTACAGTAATCGCATGATTTCCGGAAAGCCATTCTGAGAACTCATTCTAAACATAGATATAGAATTCTTAGTATAATGATAGCCAGGCAGATATCTTATGCAATACTGATATGTTCACAGAACATAGGAACGCAACGAGAACGTCATTTTTGGATTAATTGAGAGAGTTGAACGCTAGAGGACCAATGGAAGAGCAGAGTCAGGGGAACAGAGAAAATCAATAGCCCATCTTCTCTACTGGGTTGGCTAACATGGTGTCAATTAGAACCACAGCCGTATATATAACGTGCAATGAACCAGGAAACAATTAGACCCTTTCCCGT